>NC_048416.1:24370983-24495223 GCF_013103735.1 Etheostoma cragini
CCCCCTTCACCTCCTCCCACACAACTCCCCATTTCTTTGACTGGAGCAGCTCCAAAACCAGCAAGCAGTACGCTGCTTTCTAGGCATTGTCTGAGGTAGCACAGCCAGGCTCTTTATATACAGCATGACAAAAAGTTCCAGTCTCAGCGGTCGATACATCCATAAATGTATGTTTCAAATGCTCAAAATGTGCAATAACCTCATCCAAAACTGTTTTTATATTTGTTGAGTTTTTATGCTGGTGTTTGCACAATTCCTTCACTTTTTGTCTAACCCACACTCAAAATCCTAAAAAAAATATACAATAGAATTAAATAAAATAGATAAAAATAGATCAATAGATGTTTGGCATTTTCACTACAATAATAACTTAAAAAAATACTTAATCATAAAAATATTTGTAGTAGTAGTAGTAGTTTTGGTGCTTGGTTTAGTTGCTCCTTTTTCTTAATATGCAAAGTATTGCAGCTTTATGCTGTTATATTGTACTCAAAGGAATTGACTTGTTGTTATATTTTTAAACATCAAAATGACGAGAAAATAACAGCAATGAAACAGGACAGCAGAGACGTGATTGACACCATCAACATTTCGGAAAAATGGTGTGACAACAAAATGTCTTTTTGAGGTGGCACACTTCTTGATGAAGCGGAAATGATGACAGCTCTATTTGGTAATGTTAATGCTTTTTGTGGTTGTGAACCGAATTGGATGTTGTTTTGTTGATGTGGATATATACTGCAGAAGCTCTGTTGTTTGTTGTCTTGGGTGGCCTTTAAACCCCTCTGTTGTTTCCTGTGACGTCTTTTTGTCATTTAAAGTGCCATCCTTATATCTCTTCTTCTTATACGGGGCCATCTGTGTGTCCAATAGCCAGAGTCTCTAGAGGCATGGTCTGCCACCGGAGCATATACACACAACGCAGAAAGGTGTAACGTGTTGTTTTGTGTAACATTTGTTGGTGACGCTGCTGCTCATTGTAGTACAGCTGACTAAAGTTAAAGTGGAGGTCTAATGCCACATCTGGTGTCTCTTCTCTTTACACACACACACACACACACACACACACACACACACATACACACACGGCTCCCCTCCCTCCTCCATTTTGCCTTGTCTCGCTGCTTCTGTCACCACAGCAACCAAAAGCCCTGGAGGGTGTGTAGGGGGGTGGATGTGTGTGTGGGGGGGTGCTCAGCCAGTTGCCATGGCTATTCCAGCTGAGTGACAGAGTGACATCATTGCTGCTATTCTCTGTGTTCATTTTGAATACTTTTTTCTCCTCCATCTTTGAGCTTCATCTGTCTTTTTACTCATTTTCTCAAGATATTACGCTACTCTATTCCCCTTTTCTGTGTGCCTACCTCCTTTACTTACTCTCGCTCTCTCAAGAGGAAGTGCTGCTGTCTCCATTTCTGTCTCCCCGCCCAGGAAATGGCTTTCCTTCATTCCGTTACTATGCCAACGGGCACCAGCCGGCAGTCTTGTGATAATGGCATTACCCGCACTGTGCTCCTCTCCTCTCTCTATCCCTTCACCCTTCTATCACCCATCTACCTCTTGATTGTACTGTATGCACTTCCTCCCACCTCTCCACTGTGTGTCAACTCTTAACTGACGGTTTGCTCTTTGTGTCACCTCATTTCCTCTCTCCCTCTCATCTCTCCTGCTCACTTTCATTTTCTCATCTGCCCTTCTCCTCTTTCTATCTCTCTATTTGTGCTGGGGGTGTAGTAAGCCTTCCAGAGGGATACAGCCATAGTGGCTGCTCTCACTGTCTGGCAGGGAGGAGGTCCTTAACCCCCCCCCCCCAAAAAAAAAGAAACACTCCACATACAGCCCCCCCTACAAACAAACCGCTGGGTTTAACGTTAGTACCACGGTGGGGGCTGCAGGCGTCTCAGTCTTCAAATAATGTAATGGTGCATAAAGGCGTTTGTGTGCGCGCGTGTTTCCGTTTGTGTAGCTGTACTTTCGGGAGAGGGAGGGGAGAGTGAGAGAGAGAGAGAGAGAGAGAGAGAAGGCGGAGGGAGCAAACGTGAGTGAAAGTGTTGTCAGCCATTTTTTCTCATCTTTTCTTTTTTCCTGTTTTCTGCTTTATTATCGGCGCGCCGCCGTTCTCCGGCTGGAGATTTGATTGTCAAGTGCACGAGAAAAAAAAAAAAAAAGTGGCTCGTCTTCGCTTGGATAAAAAGGATTTTTTCCCTCTCTCATCCTCCTGTTTGGTTCTAAGATATTTCTGTGAGAAGCAGCGGGGAGGCTGGTGTAAACGCAGAAGCTGGTGTTGGTTTGGAGAGTCTAATCAGGCCAAGGAACAGCGGATACTCCCCGAACTGACAAGCCGCCGCCTCCTTCCAGGGAGACAGAGCAGCCGAGGGAGGGGAGAGGGCAGGCGGCTTGGATGAACATGGGGCTCTCTGCTGTAGCCTAGAGCAGGTCCGGGATGTTAGATTTGAGCCCGGTGAACAGTTTTTCATTATGAAACCATTAGTAGCATCAGACAGCAATGGAGTCCCGAGCCAGCCAGATAAAACCCCGGTAAGTAGCCTATCGAGGTGCAACGTCTTCTCCTCATCTTGACTTTTTTTCCCTCTCTCCCTCATTTATGACCCACTAGATATGATTACCGGCCGTATAATGCATGTGCATCGGATTTCTATCGAGCATCCACAAGATGAATGAAGGCAGGGCTGGCCAAGGACGGGCTCACCAGAGGCTGATTATTGCCCTGTCGAGCCTCCGATGTGTGTCAGTGTGTTGTACTAGAAACGGCCGCCATGTGCTTGCTGTCACTCACTCACGCACGCAGACGCAAGCAGACTCGCGTGAATGTTAAGAACTATACAGATCGTACATGCCTAACACGTTCTCGGAAAAAAAATAGGTTAGGCTAAATATATGTTGACAAATATAATTAGCATGTCAGTGGGCTATGTGGCTAATTATCATTCAAACTGCTTTGAGTCGATGCCTTTTGGTTAAAATCGCACACTCCCATCCGGCGGTGTGTCTCTGCCCTCGTTATGTTTTACGACGCACTGAGATGACAATGTTTGATTGTAGGTCCCCAGGACGAAATGAATCATCGCCAGGTGTCCTTTGCTTTGAAGATAAGTAAAATCTGTACAAGCAAAACATCAGGGTGCTTTGACGGGATGTGATGTCATGTGTGCAGAAATGAAGCTGCCCTAAATTCTGTTACCCCACCTCTTCACCTCCGTGAGCTGTTACAGGCATGGTATGGCGTTATCGTACGCGATGCATAACGAGTTAGTTTAAAGCAGAACATAAATGAATACAGCTGATATGTTTGGGGTGTTTCTGCCTCACAGCTGAAGTACTAGTGTGACCCTCTAGTTGATGTGGTGGTGGTGCTGGTGGCGCTGTCCGTGGTGCTGGAAGCAGCTCCAGCAGACACTCGGAGGCTGGAGCTGATCTGCACTTGAACGGTGAACGTATTGATCGGCTGTCAGCGCGGTTGGCATCACTCACAAGTCAGACCACATAGACACTCAGAGGCGGGGCTGTAAATCACACTGCTAGACTGTTCCTGGTTCACAGAGCACAGCTACTGAACGAAAAATCACCTTCATATTCCAATAATAGTCATAGATGTGTCATTTTTGACACATCTCATCCGCCTTCCTGGCCGTTTGTGCAACAGGGAGGCCTTAGTGTAGGATACCAAGGGCCCCAATTATCTATTTCTAAGAGGCTATTTTTCATAACATCTAAAACTATATTATTGCATGTTTGAACCCAATTATGAACGAAATTTTATTTTGCTTAAAATAATGCAATGTACTACTTTTTAAAATGTTTTTTATATGCAAAAGTATACTCTTCATGTGGATAGTAATGTTTCCTCAGACATCTCTGGGATTTTACAAGGTTTTACGTGCAACATACAGTGTGGTGCTCAATAGCATATTGATGCTGAATATTCCTTGATGTCAGCACAATTGGCATGTCTTGCTAAAGTAGTATGATTGTAATAATCTATAATATAGTTATTTCAGTAATAACCTCATTGAAATAGATCTTTCCACGTTGATTTAACTGGTTTTCCAGGAATCTATCAAACCCACTTGGCCAAGTGAGAAGTTGCTATTCTACACACTCAGAAATATCCTTACAATAGTTATGAAAAAAGCAATGTTGTTGTCAAGTCACAAATCATTTTAATTCAGCAAATGTTTTTAACATTCAAAACACGATGAAAACTCGGCACAGGTACACTTTAAATTAGACAACACAAGCAGACAAATCAGTAAGTTAACGCAAGTAGCAATTAAATAAAATATAATGAGACATGAGTGTGATAATCTAACTTTGGCTTGTTTTGCAAATATCTTTCACCATGTGTAAGTTCTGCTGTGTTGTTTTTTTAGGGGAAGATCCTGTTTACCTCTCCTGTCTCTTTTCTTTGTTTATCTTCTCTGTCTAACCCCTTCATTTAGATTTTTGTTTTCTTATGTTTTTAGCATACAAATGGAGGCTTGTGTAAATATTCATTTAGCCCAGGAGGTAACCCACCATGGGTAGAGTCAATAACAGCCACCAGATCTGATTACAGTAATGACGACACCATAGTAGGCTCATGACCATTGGTTGCTATATGTATAATTCCCTGATTGCTTATATCCTCTGGAGACCTGTGATTTCCATTCTTATGGCTGCATTTTATCTTTATTGCAACAAGGCACATATAGACTCATAATAGTGCTATTGAAGTTGATTTATTTGGTTTTTATGGACATTTATAGCTTTATCTTTTGGTGAGTGTGTGGCCATGAATGCTGTCTCCTTATCTTTCAGCATTGTAATAAAACATGTCTTTGCACTCAAGACATAGGGCTAAATCAGGGGACTAGACCCCGAGACTCTTCTCTTTACCACTAATATAACATGTTTTCTTCATTTACTTGCAGTTTTGTCTCTCATAATCCTTATAAACTTGCTAACCACTGGCAGTATTATAAAAATTGTGTTAGCAAACATACTTTTTGGAGATTTTTTAAGCATCCACTAACATTCGTTAGGCAGGAGAGGCTTACTTTTTACAATAATTGACATCTGGAAGAGCAATGATTGTAATAGCAGTGAAGTGGACTGTATTTCTCCATTGCAGGTAATCATCACCCCTTGTCTGCTGGTTTTTGTGGTACTGACTGGTGGAATTGTAACTAGGGAGGGGAAAGCCCAGAGAGCATATCAAGCCCGTTTAATCGGACACCCTGCCGAAAGGGTTTTAATCTCTTGATCCGCGAGGCTCAGGAAAACGAGAAGCTGTCACCATGGTCATGGGGAAACTCTTGGATGTGCCTGCTGTCTCTTAGTCTTCCATCTTTGGCAGCTATCCATTTTTTAACCTGTAGACAACGTTCCAAACCACATGTGAAATGTTGAAAGGAGCAGCACAGCTTCAGGTGCTTATAGATGCTTGAAATCGGAAAGAAAGATTATTTTGTTGTGTTTTGCTTCATAATTTAAACCAACAATTTACATTTCAGTCCTTTCAGAGGTAATGTGAGGGTGTTTGTGAGATCCATTTATTTATTCTTGGTAGACCATGCAGGGTTGCTTTTCTGAACTTGTCCACCCTCAGTATTGGACATCTAGTTTAGCACAGATTCACTCCCAATATATAAAGGCAGTAAAGAGATTGAGAACCAGCCAGCGCTTTCACCCAGGGTTTCCACCCAGCAATCTAGGTCATTAGGTCTACAGTGTAATTTAAGGAGCGCCGCATCTGCTCACATGTAGGCAGAGCTGAGTGTTGTGGTTTGAGCATTAGAGCAATGCTTAATCCTCCTGTGACAGCTGATTGTACGTATTTTAGGCTTGCTGTTCTGCAGATCTCACTTCATCTGTTTGCAAGAGAGCACTGAATTCGGAGCAGAGGAGTGCAGAGAGGAACGAAATACGGTAGGAGAAAACTCACAATTTAGTTGGTTGGTGGTGAGCATATCACTAATAGATTTAAGGAATAGCGTGCTTGTACAGACTCGGCAGATTGATTTGGGTTACCAACGCACAGCGCATGAATTGCTGTGTTTTCGTGCCACTGATTGGAAAAGCGTAATGAGTTTGTGTCATTATTGTTGTGCTGGTATCCATCTTGGCCCAGTCTCTTGCGTGTCACTGGGCTGAAGAGGTGAATGGCCCACATACTTATAGAGCAAATGGACGCTGGCTTATTGGCTGATAGACAGGTGACCTAAATGAGTGGGGAGAGAAAGGATTAGGTGTTTATTATCCTCTCCCTTTATCCCTCTTTCCTGCCCTCCCTTTATCTCTCCCTCTTTCCAGGGGGTGGGGCTTGTAGTTTATGGGGGTTTGTTGGGAGGAGGTGGGAGTTTTCTAGCTGGTTGTGGAAACGAGTGGGGGTATTATTATTGACATACAGGCCACTCCAGTTTCTGGTTGGAAGGCCATATTGATAGACACTACACTCTCCATAATTAGAATATTCAATCAAATTACCCTTTGTGCACTTCCATTCATTGAATGTGCAACCAAACTGTTAAGAATATGTTAATAAATTAGGAATTTAATTGTACACGTTTTCTTTGATTCATATTGGGCAGTGGGGTTTTTAAATTGTACTTTTTTTAATATTCTGAAATGATGAGGCTGGTGGTATTCTAAAATTTTGTGATTGTCAACAACCCCAAAAATGGTCTTGTACCTCTCCCAATAAAGCCACAACACTCCTACAAAAGATGTACAGTAATCATATAAATGGTCATAGTTGTAGCTCCAACACAACTCCACTTCTAATGTTTGCATTACACAAGAGTGATAAACTGCACCATAATCTGTTTTGGTCCCAGAAGTCATCAGAAGAAAAGGTGATGAGGCTTTATCACTACAGTTACGAACAAAGACATTTGTCACAGTTACACAATAAAGCCCAGCCGGTAATAATAACAACGTAGAAGTCAGCTGGAGGCGTTCAGAGTGAAGGCGACCAGACGAGGGGATGGGGAATAGCAGCCTGAGGCGAGTTAGTGAATGACTGGGCCCTCCGGTCGACCATTTTGGTTAGTGCAGTCATCCAGATAATTAAACGTGATGCCAATCTTTGACACAGTGTAGTCACATCACACCTCAGTGCCACAGGAGCTGCACTGTCTGGCTCTTACGTCACTGACACATAAAGGCGCTTTGCGAGTAGGTATTTCTTAGTTTCTCATTTTTTTGAGAACACCTGCAAGCTCTTCGAATTTATTGTGGGTCTGTCTCAATGGGCAGATCATGAATATTGAGAAGTCCTTTAAATGACCACTTATATAGTTTCCAATATTCCACAGTGATAATTCTGCCAGCAAAACCACCCATTTCCAGAAGTCTTCAATTAAGCTGTAATGCAGATGGGTGCTTCAGAAACTGTGACGTTTTCTCAGAGTATGTTCAAGAGCAGATGACGGCTCATACCCATTTACTTGCAAATGAACCTCCAAAGATGTATTTCTAATTTATTCTATTTGTTACCAAAGAAATACTTCATAGTGTTGCCAATGTTAAGGCTAATTTTCATCCAAGTATCTGAGGCAGGGTATTTACTTATAGCCCAAAGTGCATTTTGAGGTAGATGACACTGACGCCCAGACTACTTTTCTTCAGAGACCATTTTACCTTTTACAGCTCAGATGAGAAGAGCTAAAAGCCTGGCTAGTGGCTGCACAATCTGTGTAATGTCACACCTACATCAAGATTTATTGGGGCAAAATGTAATTCTAAGACATTTATAGACTGGCCTTTATTTACTGGCACTGGGTTAAAAATGTACATTTAAAATACATAAATAAAATTCAAAATCTTGTTTACCATCCACATCTGAAATCACACAGCATGCAAAAGACTGTTAAACTTACTCTTTAGATGTTTTGATGTAGCTCGGATATCATATGATGAATGAAGCAACCTAGTTAAATCAGCCACAGTTGACTTTTAGGTGTAAACATTTAATATTCATGACCTGCCACAGCCAGAAGTGGATGTTGAAATGGCTCTGGGTGGTCTGGTCTCCCTGCTGAGTATCAAATATATATTGGTAAATAAAACATTAAGCCATAAAATATTAACATCTATATACTTCATGAACCAGTTCAGGCACGTTGATTAAATTCATAATTAACCCCTGTGGCTTTTTTGTCAGAAAGGATGGGATCATTATCAACATTAGCCTATATATTGTGCACATTAAAAAATAATATGTGAAATATCAGTTGAAATTCATAACATAATATTTAGTGATTGAAAATCCAACTTATGTCAACATGTTTTAAATAGAGGACATCATACAGCCAATTACTGAGATAAACTGTCATCATAGGTACAATTTAAGCTAATAGTTGAATTTCCCCAATGATGGAATAATAATAATCTTTCTTTTAACAGTCCAAACCCCCAGATAGCCAAATAATACTGTGTGAAAAAGTGAAAATGTACTCATGCAGTAGTAAAAAGTACAGCATTTTCTTAAATAAAAAGACACAAATACTGTTGATGTACTAACTGCTAAACTTTCATACTTCTTTTTTTAATCATATGCGTCTTAAACCATCAACAGGGTGGTTTCTGATGTGTTTTACGTATCAGGGTTATCTCCATAGAGAAGTGGGTTGGCTCATTTACAATATGGCTAATAACAGCACAGCTTTCTGTTACTTTATACAGTATTAATTACTCAGAGGGGTTTCCCCCTTTTCCGCTTAGTGTTTATTTAGGTTACGCGATTTGCGTGCTTAAATTAGGGTATTTCCTCTATGTATGCAGCACTTCTTGTTGGTTTACTCATAAAAATGAAGTTCCAGTACTAACGGCTAATATCAGGAGCTGCATAAATGTTATAGGACTTTTCGATATCAGTTTGTCACTTCGACAATGAGACTGAGTTCATGAGACCGATTAACATGAGGCTCCCTTCAACACATTTTGATAAATGGAAAGCAGATTTAGTGTGCTCTTTAACTGACACATAAAGGGAGGCTGAAGACAGACTTTTGTATTCACTCCTATGTTGGTGTTAAACTTAATACGTTTATGACAGATTCTTGAGAAGTTGACTTAGTTTATTAACATCTCCTTTTTCTTTGCTTTGATTTAAAATGGTCTTTTGAGCTCTTGCAGTGTAACTAATTTGTATGTTTTGTTGTGTTAACATGTATAATCATAAATGGGAATTAAAGACAAAAGTTAATCCATAGTATTCATGAATAGAAGAGAGAGATTTAGAAATGTTATATTAATATTAGAGAGTGTTAGGCTACTTTCTAATTAAGATTAAAGGGGCTATATTTGTGAGTTGTTGCTGTAAAAAATAGATGCCAAAAAAAGAAAAAACAACAACACTGTTCAGGTCAATAACATGACTCGGCGTCCTCTGTTAAATGATGAACAAGAAAAAAAATGCAAGGAAAAGGAAAAAAAATACATTTTCTTTACACTATATCTTCAGACAAACTGATGGACAACATGCTGCTAAGTGTGTTCCTACTTGGCTGGCAGCCAGCATGAGTGTTAGCGTGAGTGACCAGTGGTGACGGCTGATCTGGTTGATACTGACCATCTGTGGGTGTGTTGTGTGTGTGTGTATGTGCAGCTCCCCGCAGACTTCAGCAGACTTCATCTGGCCGACGGCTTGCACCCACAGGTGACCCACGTCTCCTCCAGCCACTCAGGATGTAGTATCACCAGCGACTCTGGAAGCAGCAGCCTGTCAGACATTTATCAGGTAAGGATGCCCCCCATTGGCCCCTGATCCCCAGTTTGGACTCCACTGGATAGTTCAGTAGGTGTGATAGTTGGATAACCGGACAAACACTGAGCAGGTTGGTCCTGTGAGATTAAACCTCTCCCAGTCTAGCTAGGGTCGTGGTTCTTCAGCCAATTTTCTTTTCTTATCTTTTTTTTCTCTTACAGTTAAAGTCAATAGGAAGCTGATATCAGCAGCTGGTTAGCTTAGCTTAGCATAACAACTGTCACAACTTGTTGGAGTCACGATTTGTTTGTATGGTTTGGTTATGTACGGATGAAACAAAGATGTTTTATTATGTTCAATAAGGTGCTGGTAGAATATAGTTTTTAACATTTTTGGATAGAGCGTTTCCACTCTTTGTGCTAACGTGAAGCTAAGCTAACCATCCTGGCTCTATCTTTTTATACACTGTACACAAACATAAGTGTGGTTTTAAACTGCTCGTGTAACTCTCAGCAATAAAGCAAAACAAGCACATTTCAAACTTTTGAAACAAATGACAATCTAGCCAATCTAAATGAAGTAGAGGGTTGAAGTGAAGCCCAGCTTATGTTATTCCAAGTTGGTGATACTCTCCTTGGTGAAATGACAACAGGTTAGTCTCATTAAGTAGAGTGAGAAAATTTGGGAAGGATGTAAATGCTTGGCCGTCAAGGGGGAAAAGAGACACTAATAGGACACTGTCTCTGCACAACGGGGAACAGGCGGACAGGTGGGTGTCTGCGAGCAGGTGGTCCAGCCTACATCCTAACTCCAGCTGTGACGTATGAGCTATTTTTATGTGCTACATTATCACAGAGATCATCATTAGACTTGAACATTTTTTTCTGGTTAGAGTGTGACTGAGGTAATAAATAAGTGACACTGACAAAAGACAAGAAACATTTTATATAGCAGCAATCTTTTACGCATGCACGCACCCACGCACGCACACACACACACACACACACCCACACCAAGAGGTAAATAACACAAGACTCTGCTAAAAAGAACACACAAAATCTTGTGACTGTGGACGTCGTGCCCCAAAACCCTGCAACTAATCCTCTTAACACAGATCACCCTATTGGCTCCTACTACTGCCACCTGCTGTGTGCCTATTTGTGTGTTTGTAAGTGTGCTCAGGGGCATCAGTCAGAATCACTTTGTTTTGTTTGGACCTCTTCTTGGCTTGTGTTTGTGTGTTGGAGCATAAGATCAATTTGTTTGAATACAGCTTTATAATTGCGTGTTTGGCCTGTATGAGTGTGTGTTATTGTATAGGTGTGTGGGTCTTTGATCCTGGTCTTACAGCAATCTGTTTGCTCCCTCTCTCTCTCTCTCTCTCTCTCTCTCTCTCTCTCTCTCTCTCTCTCTCTCTCTCTCTCTCTCTCTCTCTCTCTCTTTCTCCCTCTCTCTCTCTCTCTCTCTCTCTCTCTCTCTCTCTCTCTCTCTCTGACTTGTTCTAAAACACACTGCCCTGTCTTTTTTCTTTAGGCTCTTAACCCTTCTTTGTTGGCCAACTCTTAACAGCTTGTCTTACTTGTAACAGCAGCTGCTCTGTCTCTGGGTGCTATATATATACTCAGACACCTTAACTTTTTATGTCCCAACCTCCGTGTAATCAAACGTCTCTGCTAACTGGTGGTCTACTTTGTATGTGTGCTTGTGCTGCATCTTTTTTCCTTTTTGGACAGATACTATACAAGCTCTTTTGTCTGTACACTTTTCTTCACATGACTGTGTAATTACTGTTTCAAATTAGAGCTGAAACAATTAGTAAGTTCATAGATAATGAATTTGACACTTTTTTGACAATCGTTTTGTTCTCTTGAAGCGGAAATCCCAAACATTTGCTGGTGTGAGAGTCCAAGATTTGAGGATTTACTGTTATGTTAGTAAACTGAATATTTTGGGGTTTGAAAGCAATATGAAACTGGCCCTTTAGGTTCTGGGAAATTGTAGGAGGCATTTTCAATATGTTATAGAATTTGATGAATCAATTAATTGAGAAAATAACTGGCAGGTTAATCAATAGTGAAAATAATATCTGTATGTGCAGCCTTGTTTCTGATGGATTAAAACCATGAACTTTCTTTCTGCTTGTTACCCCAACACACTATATTACCAGATATTTGTCTTTGGGTTGTGAGTAGTATAAATGGAAAGGTCTGAACAAATAAAATGATCTAGTAATTCACATGAACGTCTAAAGTATATTTATATTGCAGAAATATTTCTATTTGCTTCTCCTCTTTATCATCTTCTGACTTTTCAGATTAATCTTAAGACTGATTGGGGTTACTGTTGCACCAGCCCTGTAATGAGGATGAAGTAGCTGTTATTAAATAAAGGAGGTAGTTTGTCTTTTACTGAAGTCAGCTAGTCGTCAGGGTCGAACAAGCCCCCTCACTAACTTTTAGACTGCTCACAGACTTTGCACACCAAGATGGTAAAATACATCAAATGTATAAGCACTAAAAAGAGGAGAAAAGGATTGAAACTCATCTTACAGTCCTGGGGTACGTGATATAAATTTCCATGACTTGTTTGTTTTATGCAACATTACTTTTTTTATTGCGAGCTAAAGCTGCATCCTGCAGATTTTAGAATTAATGATAGCATAGAGTAGTAGATCCCAAGCGATGTTTGTGGTCTTCACTGGGGGTGCTTCCTGAATAAACAGATCAGGGGAAGCCTGGTTCTTTACACTTGAGACCACAGGAAGTTGAGGGTACAAAGAAATAGGGTGTTAAAGTTTAATATTAGACAGAGCAAATAGGGGTGTAGATTGTTGATGGTAAAGCATTGAATAGTTTAATAACTGGCCCTCCTTGGTGTCTCTAATCTCCACAGCCTCCTTTTGGCCTAGACAAATGAAGCACCCCGGGAAATGTCTCACGTCACCGGCAACATGGCCGCTGTTTTTGTCTGAATAAATCATGAAATTGGTCCTTCAGAAGGACTTTGAAAGCATTGATCCAAGAATAGCCCTGATGAAATATTAACAACACCTGACTTGCTTGCTGAATTGTAATGCTTACTGCACATTGATGGATTTTTGATGCATAGATGACATGAAAACAAACCTGTGCACAGACACTAAGCCACATAGGCAACCTCAAATACAGCGTTCTCACTCTCAGATTTCATCATTTCAAAAAAATTACCTCACATCGGACATTTACTAAGGAAGATGCATCCTCACTTCAAAATATATTTGCTGCAGCTGACAAGTGCAGTGAACCTGTCTGGTGTGTCCTCTGTCCATCTGTAGAAAATGCTCAATAAATATGCAACCGTCTGTGGATAAAGAGTGCTCAGGGAATACTATTGAATTATATGGAAGAAGTCTTAAGATTTTCAGCTCCAGAAAGTCAGTAGTTTTCACAGCTTCTTTAACACAGAATCTATTTTAGTACATCCACTATAGATACTACACCGCTTGTATTGTGGACTGTTTCTTATTTGAGCCGTGATTCTCCACTGTCAAAAAGCTACACTAGTACGATCAGATCATCGACCCCGCCCACCAGGGTGTGTGCACTGGTGACGCCCAAATGGCCACTCACTGGCCTGAATCATTAATGAGCCTTTTGCACATGGTGTGGAGAAATGACATAGGGGTTCTGTGAGGGACTGGGCACGGACACGCTGAGCTTTGAAAAATTAAAAATTAAAAGCAGACTGACAGTCTGGGAGGTGAAGATGCGTCTGGCTCTGGGATTTTGTGGACAGTTTGCAAAAGCAACCCTATCTTCTCTTTCTATTCAGAAGCTTGATTTTGGGCACCATATTAAGGTAAGAAGGGTTGTTTTTTTGCACTATGGGCGAGGTAGCAAGGCTGATGCTTTGTGGTCCTTTTTTCCGACTGCTTTGGGTTTTTTCCGTCATGTTTCATGTTGTCTGAGCATGAACCAGGCGATAGGGCACTTCTGTCATTTTTAGAAACAGTTCCTTTGATGATGGCAGAAGGAACTCTGTTAGTATCACTCCTGCTCAAGTAATTGCATTACTTTCGCTCCTCATCTCGGTTCATTTTTCCTCATCTCATCACATATTTCCTGTTGTGCTTTCAAAGAACAGGATCTGCCTTCGAGTCAGGCAGTTGAGTTTGCTGAGGGGTAAAGGAGAGGAAAGTTGGGAGTTAATTAGCCTGCTACTATGCATATATAACGGTTTGGTATGCAGTGTTGACGGCTGTCTTTCCTATAATGTAATGAATACCTGTAATCCATTTCATTTAATAGGTCAAATTTGCACAGCAGTTTAACAGAGGCTCCTTTTCTTCTGTTTTATTTTGCTTTTGGTTGGAAACGCAGCTGATGTTTTGTACTGAAAAATGTTTTCAGCAGTGTGTATTGGCAAATGCAACCTCTGCCTCTGTTTCCCTAGTATGCTGGTTTTTTTTCTTCCACTGGCTGTTTACAAATCTGTCTGGGTTTTGAAAAGAACATGAGTATGGTCATTGCATTGGTCAGCAGATAACATCCTTTTATTCACTTTTTAGGCTTCTAGCATTGTTTGTAACAAGCATTCAGGTAGGTGTCTCGCTGAAAGACATGGCTATTGACATGCCACTCTGACTTTTTGGTTGTGTTATGTCTTCCAACTGCTGATGTTGGATGGAGCCACCAAATCCCTCACCTTGTTTATCTTTAATCACAGAGAACTGATTCCTCGTCTTTGTACTCTTTTCAGGCCACAGAAAACGAACCGGGTGACATGGACCTGAGTGGCTTGCCAGAGACCGCCGTTGACTCCGAGGAGGACGACGATGAGGAGGACATTGAGCGAGCGTCTGATCCCCTCATGAGCCGTGACATTGTGCGGGACTGTCTGGAGAAGGACCCCATGGACAGAACCGACGATGACATAGGTGAGCACCCAGTTGGGGGTTTAATTGTTTTTTTTGTTAGTGCTGTAAGTTCTGAAAGAACTTTCAGTTAGCTGTATGCTGCTTATGAATAGCACTATTGTAAATTAAGTTATTTGGCCATGCAGCATTTAATTTAAAAATATCCGATCTATTTTTTGTGCATGCCTGAGAGTCCCGTCTTTGCAAGACTTCTTTAGAGAGGGTGTGTTTTCAAAATATTACTAAAAAAGCACTGGCAATGTTGTCTCAATTTTAGATTAATTTGGAGCTGTGTAAAAGCCACACCAACATTTGCCATTTAAATCGATCACAATAAATCTACATTTGTCTGAAGTCTATTTGGCTTTCCTGCTCTCAAGGTAGGCTTTCGAATAATTCTCAAAGCCACATCAGGCTTGCAATATCATATCCCTTAAAGCTATGACTCAACTCCAATGATAATGATAGGCATGTTTAAAAAATAAATAAATAAACATACAAAATCTCGACGCTTAGCTACAGATGTGGACTTTGGGAGGATGATGCATTGGATGTAGAGAATGAGTGCCAACCATTCTCCCCCTTCCCCCCTTTCGCTGATCCCCCGCGGTACACCCCTCCCTCTGCCAGCAGGCTTTTCTAGGTCACTCCGGCACATCCTCTCCCCTCACCTCTCCCAGCACATTAAACTTTCAGTGCTTCCGCAGCTTCACACACGAGGCTGTTGCCATGCCAAACACAGGTCAGCCAGTACGCCAGACTGCCGATGGCTAGCCGGGAGGGGAGAGTTGGTTCGTACATGGCGAGAGATAGGTATTTTCCTATTTGGACCTCAGAGTAGGGTGCTAAAGGATGTCTTGAGTATATGTTATTTCCCTTGGTAAAACCCTAACTCAGATACATCTAATATTAAAGCCATTCTCCCAAAATCTGGTAATGGGTATTTTAATAATATATTATTCATGTTAGTCAGCAGAAGTGCGAAACCTTTAATAGTTCCTCCTTTTCAAATGTCTGTGTTTTTTGCTTGTTTTGTCATGAACTAAATATACAGGGTTTCTTTGTTGAATAAAACAAGTCATTTTGGCATTACATTTTGGTGATCTGATCCTTTACACTTGATCAGAGCAATACATGTGGATTCAGTTTTAGTGGCTGCAATGGCTTGCCTTGAGAGTTTTATAAATGGAATTAATATTTGGCTTTATTGTTCTCCAGAAAATGATTCCTCTGTTGGCTATCCACTGTGGTGATAATCCATTTTGATGCTTAGCCTCCAGCTCGTGCCTTTATTGGCCGGGATGTGAGGGCAATGCAGGCTTGCCAGGAGCGCTGCCTGCTCTCTTTCTCTCCTCTTGGTGTCAAAACCCTGTTTGCTCTTTTTTTTCTAAATCTCCTCCACTTCCTCCGCTGTCTCTCCTCTGTCCCTTTCACAGAGCAATTACTGGAGTTCATGCATCAACTGCCAGCATTTGCAAACATGACCATGTCAGTGAGGAGGGAACTCTGCGCCGTCATGGTTTTCGCTGTGGTGGAACGTGCCGGCACCATCGTTCTCAATGATGGAGAGGAGGTGTGTGTTGCTGCATATTTATGCACACATAAGCCCTGTATTGTGACTTTGTCTCACCTTTAAATATATTTATATATTTGTGTGTGTGTCTGTCGAGGAATTGAACCTTAACCTCACCTCTTCACACCAATGAATCTTTCCTCTTCCGTTTTTTTTCTGCTCTATTAAATCTGAATGGCAGACAACCAGCATGCCTTATCTAGGATCCCATCGGCAACTAAAGCAGACATCACTTATAGGCATCACTTATTCTCTCTCTCTCTCTCTCTCTCTCTCTCTCTCTCTCTCTCTCTCTCTCTCTCTCTCTCTCTCTCTCTCTCTCTCTCTCTCTCTCTCATTCTCTCTCTCTCTCTCTCTCTCTGTATCTCTCTTTCTGTATCTCTCTCTCTCTCCGTGTTAAAGACACAATATGTCATACAATGAATAAAATGTTATTGTTTTTTTCCACGATGCACTCAAACAATGAAGAGCAGACCTTGCCTTGAAGGGCCGGTCACTTTAGTAAATGTCTGGTCAAAGAGTATGCAGGGGTTCGATGAGCACATTGTTGCTCTCAGGGTAAAATATCTGAGTCTCTTAAAGGTCAGCTTTTTAGGAATTCTTGAAAACATAATTTTCCCTATATTCCCCCTAAAAAGGATAACAAACAAGATTTTTTTTTTCATTTCAGTCATAAATGTATGACTTGTAGCAATAATTTGGCTGGATTGCATCTCCGCATTGTGGTTGTGTTTTGCTGGGCAGCTCTGATCATCCTGTGCTATTGTTATATTCCACAAGGGAAGTAAAAACACATCCGTTAGTACAGCAGTCCCCTTGTAGTTTATCCACATTGTTCTTTTTGAAAAATAACTTACTCTAATAATAATAACTGACTCTTTAAACTGTTTTGGAATAATACTTGACTGAACTTAATCTGATCTAAAAAGTTATTAATGTTATTGCTTTTCCTTTTTTTTAACATTTTATTTCTTTTCTTACACCTAACTACTATAATTATGTGTTTCTTTGGCTCCAGCTTGACTCGTGGTCGGTGATTTTGAACGGTTCGGTGGAGGTGACGTACCCTGAGGGCCGGACAGAAATCCTATGTATGGGGAACAGTTTTGGGGTATCACCAACCATGGAGAAGGAATACATGAAGGGTGTGATGAAAACCAAAGTGGATGACTGCCAGGTAAGATCTTGGCTGTAAATGTTACGGCGTAGTATCATGGTATTAGAGTTAGCAGGTCCATTGTATCTGCATCTTAATGTTAAAAAACTGTCAAGAACCCTGATATCCAATGATATTAATTCCCCAAAAATAATAAAAACAGTGTTAAAAAAAAAAATCCCCACTGTGACCCACTTCATGCAGGCATTGTTTGCACTCATGACAATGCAACTTGCTTTGGGCGATAGCATCCACTTAAATGTAAGAAACAACCATTCTCCAAGAAAATAGGCCAGCACATGTAAAGAGCTATGACATGTTTTGACATTAGTCCTTCTAATCATCAGGAGCTGAGCTCAGTGGCTGGGACGAGACAATCTTTGCTTCTAATTAGTGATAACCAATTTATCAGTGGGGGTAGTATTTTAGTTGCCATGCAAACATTCTTTCTAATCAGCTGTTATCAGTTGTATTAATTTAACTTTTAATCTGTGTTGTAATCAGTTAATTTCTTAGAGATTTGCCTACCTCTGACCGAATCATGGTTCAAGAATTAGTGGGATTTAGTAACACAAATATCATAAATGTAACTGCAATACTATAACGCAAGTAGTATCAATATATGTTTTTAAGTTTGAGTCAATATGTTTCAAATATGTCTCTAACTCTTGCTTAATCTTGTCTTGTCCAGTTTGTGTGCATAGCCCAGCAGGACTACTGCTGCATCCTCAACCAGGTGGAGAAGAACATGCAGAAGGTAGAAGAGGAAGGGGAGATTGTTATGGTGAAGGAACACCGCGAATTGGACCGCACTGGCACCAGGAAAGGACACATCGTCATTAAGGTGACAAATCGACACTCAGCAAATTTACATTTAAAAAAATATAATTAGAAACAACTTAGGAAGGCTCAAAGGGGACCATCCAACCAAATAAGTACTACTAGATATTTAAACAGATCTTTGCAAGACAGTCATGTTGCATGAATGGGTATTTTAAACAAATTACACCATCATTTTAAACCTCAGGGCACATCGGAGCGTCTCACCATGCACCTGGTGGAGGAACACTCAGTGGTGGACCCCACCTACATCGAGGACTTCCTGTTGACCTACAGGACCTTCCTCTCAAGCCCCATGGTCGTGGGCAAGAAGCTCCTGGAGTGGTTCCATGACCCCAGTCTCAGGGACAAGGTACGGGTGTTTGTAACTGATGAAATCATTTAAATATTAATTACAGAAAGAATGTCTATATATTGCAATTACAGGCAATTGAATAATTGAATAGACCACTTGCATGAAAATGTAGACACTTAAACTTAAGCACTGATCTTCCATGAACTCATAGCCATTTTAAGGTCATGATGTAAATTACATAGTACATGTACTAGTAAACCGGTAAACTGTATATTGACCCGTATTGATGATGTGATTGCTCCAGGTTACACGGGTAGTCTTGCTGTGGGTAAACAATCACTTTAATGACTTTGAGGGTGACCCTGCCATGACTCACTTTCTGGAAGAATTTGAAAACAATCTGGAGAAAGAAGTAAGTGTAACCATATACACAGGGATTACTCACATGCAAAAAATGTAGGTTGTGTATGCCATTGACTGCATTTTCCTCACATGTGTCATACTTCTTTCCAGAAAATGTGTGGGCACCTCAGACTGTTAAATATAGCGTGTGCTGCTAAAGCTAAGCCGCGGCTGGTGACGCTGACCAAGCCGTCCAGAGACTCTCCACTGGCCTTCAGCCTTCTCGGAGGTCAGGAGAAAGGTTTTCGCATCTTCATTGATGCAGTGGAGCCTGGGAGCAAGGCAGCAGAAGTTGGCCTTAAGCGTGGAGATCAGGTAAAATACAATTATTTTTTTGTCAGACAGAATACATTGTTCTGCTGTAAGAAAGTGTCTGCGGTTTGTTAAAATCTTGGGATTTCCTCTTCCTGTTGGCAACTGGAGGGAGGGAAACTGTAAATGCAGCTTTGCATAGCTTTCAACTTAATCAAGGTTTTTTTGTCTTTAGGCTACACATGTGAGCAGAAATCACTTTTGTCACAGACCCACACTTGAACTGATCTTTTTTTCTCTTCTTTTTGTTATGAAATTGGTTTTCCATTTTGCTCTAACTTGCATTAAAAGTTAGTTTTTTTAAGTCTTAAATTGAACTAGCTAGTAGCTGCAGGAACCGTCTTTCTCCTCGCAACTTGACTTCTCAACCATTTTCACACTCTGCAGGGCTTTAAGCAAAGTCCCTTAATCCTTGAAACCATCTTAAGAGTGTCTGGATGCAAGTTAAGCCCTCTTGACTCCAAACATCCTCTGCAGCTGTTTTCCAAAAAGGAAGCGAAGAAGCTTGCATCCTTGGAAGCATTCACTCTCTCATGCCTTGCTCACACCTTCCGTTTTATTTTTATTTTTTTTACAGCTTCAGTTCCGTTCATTATTCACTCAGGCCCTACAATTTCCGAGCTTTAGCATTAGTCCCTTCAGGCCATTAGAGGTAAACTCCATGCAACGTATTACTAATCGCTGCTGATCCCAAAACAAACGTTTGGTCATCTAAGTCAGTGTTAACGGGCTTCACAGCAACAAAGGATGGCATGTACTTAAGTTACAGTCAAAGGGGGTTTCCTCTCCATTAAAGAGGAAACAGCGAAGGCTGTTAGCTGATTGTGTTAACATGCAACTTTCCAGCTCACATACATAGGTCAAACTGTTAGGACAATTTGAAGGTGACATGGACAATTAACATTAATGTCAAAACCATGTGTTGGGCTAAATGTCATGATGTATAACATGCCAGAGGATTGCCTCTTTGTTCACTGGATAAAATGTGTAGTTTAGAGATCATTACCGAATATATAGTACATTAGTTCAAGGTTCAACACCTTTCTGCACTGATCCAAAATGGAGTGCAGTTCATTATGACACTGTGACAACTGAGGCAGAAAAGACATTGAGTAGTTTACTGGCAGTTTTTTCTCGCTCACCACTGCAGCAATTTGACTGTTAAATCAACATGCGATGGATTTGGTTCATGTAATAAGAGAGTAATGTGGTCAATATTATGGTTTGTTCAATTGCTTCTTTTCTTTCTTTAGATTTTGGAGGTCAATGGGCAGAACTTTGAGAATGTCCAGCTCAACAAAGCCAACGAGATTCTGAAGAACAACACCCACTTGTCCATAACTGTGAAAACAAACCTTTTAGGTAAGGTTTCATCATATTTATGAGACAAACCTTGTTAGTTTTTAATAAAAAGGGGGAGAGGGTGAGTGAGCGGTCGCGAGATGATTCAACCTATTTCTTGAGAGACAAAAGAATTTCTGACATTTCTCAAATCATTGCTCTTTTGTTGTGAATTAAAAATAAATAACCATAGCATAAGCAGGGAAAACGACTCTGATTGAATTGGTCACTACTGGTAGAATACATGTAACCGGTGAGGAGGGGTCGCAACTAGACATTGCTTTGTTTTAAAATATCACAAACTAAATGCTATGGGAACTGGTGTATTTAATCAATTATAGCCAATCTTAATACCGTAAACAAAGATAATCCTATTGTTACTGAGAGTGAGTGACTGAAAAGAAGAATCCTATATGTTTTTCTCCTTCCTTCTTTTGTCCAGTGTTTAAAGAGCTGCTAACCAGGCCAGAACAAGACCATGATTTGGATGGTGAGGAGGAACATGAACGAAAGAATGGTGCGCCCCACCTTCCAAAGATCGGAGACATCAAGAAGGCAAGTCGCTACTCCATCCCCGACCTGGCAGTAGACGTGGAGCAGGTGATGGGCCTGGAGAAGGTCAGCAAGAAAGCAAAGGCCAACTCGGTGGGAGGACGCAACAAACTGAAGAAGATCTTCGACAAGACACTCACCAGCATCCTGCCTCCTAAACCATACAAGTAATAACTCCATGTGGATTGTAACTTTTTATCAGGACAATAAATTGTACCTTCTCGTAAAGCTGCACAAGATAGCTTTTCAAATTGACCTAGATGGCATTGAGAGGTAAATGTTTGAGATTTACCATTTAAGTACTCTATGTAATTATGTTTGATGGTGTCAGAAAACGGCACACAGCTGCCTATTCACTCCACTAGCAGGTCTGTGATTGTTTTATATCAAAAGGATTGTAAAAGCATGAGTGAGAAAAATGTGATGATTTTAGTTGGTCCTATGCTGATAACATATGTCCTCTGTGTGCAGAGAGGTGGCAGTGATCCACACATCCCCGTCTGATTGTAACTGATTGGGCTGTTTGTCAGTTAACTTATCCAAATTGTGAAAGCTCCAAAAGTTTTTCCTCCCATTCTGACTTGCTGCTCAGATTTGATCAATCAATCACCTGCTGAGCTGCATCAGACAGATCTTGATGCATCTCATCTTGTTATCAGTATAGTTATCTTGAGGAAAGTTTAAATATGTGATACAATGTGATCTTTGCTGTGTGTGGTAGCACCAATGCTTGTTTCCCTGAACCTAATAAGCCTATTATTGTGTTTTATAAAAAAATATCTAAATATCTCTTAATTTCTTGCCAGATCTGGTGCCTCCCCTATGAATAATGACAGGCTTAGAAAATTTTTAATATAAACTGTGATTGTAGAGAGCTAAGATAAATTGTAAACTAAAAAACTAAGTCTGGAAAGATAGTTCTCAGGTGTGCCAATACTGAGTTTTGTAACTAGCTCCTGAGGACAGTGGGTTTTTGTTCAGTTTATTTTAATGATCTAGCACCAGGTTCAGCTTTCAGATTGATATTTCTGTTCACCGACCCAAATGTGAAACTGTCACAGCACACATCACCAAATATTAGTTCTAAAAAGAGGGTTTATTTCTTACAAAATATAGTCTATGGATTGCTCACCCAAAAGGAGTTTACAGCTTCCAACTTCTGCCAACACTAATATCTCCCCCTGCTGTTTGTTGACAGAACTGCTATCTCACCACTCCCATGCTCTCTCTCTTGTTTCCATAGTGACGTTTGCGTGGGCCAATCGCAGGACGACATCATTGTGGGGATGAAGCAGTCCAAACAGATCGCACCAGCTCTGCCCGTTAGTGGAAACCTATCGTCTTCAAACCCAGACCTTCTGCAGTCTCACCACCGCATCCTCGACTTCAACAACCAGCCTGGTGTGTATAAAACTGCTTTGTGGATACGTGTAATGTGAGACTGGCAAGTTTGTAGCAACAAATCACGTTTTTATTTCCTTTTCTTTAAACATTTACATCATCTTTGGCAATTAAGATCTAAAAAATATGATTATGCCCTGTATTCTTCTCAAAAGTTTTTTATTGATAATTTGCATAAGCAGCAGTTGCAACTTTTTAATATTGAGGAACCCTAAAATGTGAAATGATGAATACTGTTCCTTTAAGGAGGTAATATGGATATGTTATGTTACATCATACTGATATAGATTGTGATGTGGTTAATTTTCTTGAAATTCAATTGAGAACCCAGCTGACCAGACAATCTCACCTCTGGGTCTGTTTAGTACCTGTCTGTAGTAGCTTTCCATCATAACACATGGACTTCCTCAGCAGGTAGATTTGGCCCAGTATGTCAATTGCTGTTTACAAGGTCAAAGATGAATTTAACCTAATTGAGACGCCATTTGAAGATAAAATAACCAGGTGTAAATTTCTTTGTTGGGTAATTAAACACAACATGGAATAAGGTACCTTATCATATTGATGCATCACATCTGTAAAGAAGACCTGCTCACTGGCCGCTATGGACTAATGAGACCAGAGATATTGATGGGATAGCTGCCTAACAGTCTGTTACAATACCAGCTGCATAGAGCCAATGATAGAAATGTGGTTTCTTTATTTCTGTTTTCATTAACTCCTGTCCATCATATGGTGTTTGTGTTCTTCCAGTCCCAGTCGTACTGAGTGAGTATCTTTCTCTCCCTGTGTTCTGGCTTCTCCTGGAACAGTCATGTTTTCGTCAATGGTGTCATCCTCTTTGAGACTTACGGACATTAATCGGCTGCTGTACTTTATACACGTAACATAAACTCAGTTAATCTGTTTGTCATGCTAATCATAATAAGCTAACAACATTGCACTGACTGCTGACCTTTTAATTTTTTCCCTGGAGATTTGGGTCCTATGATCGGTGGCGTTGTTTCTGATCAAACTAATAAATGATGGGAAATGAGGTTTGCGGGTGACATCCCAAAGATGCTGGGAAGATGGAATGGCTCTTGATATAACCTGCAAAACAAACGGCCAAAAATCATTGCCATTACTTTCACAATGAGATTTTAAAACCCTCACAGTAAAAACAACGCTGATAGATAAACAGTTCTCCTTATGTATTCTGTTCATCCCCAGATATGTCGGACCAGGTATTACGAGTCTTCAAGGCAGACCAGCAGTCTCGATACATTATGATCGGGAAGGACACGACAGCTAAGGAGGTTGTGGCTCAGGCTATCAGGGAGTTTGCCCTGACTGCAGCAGCAGAGGCTTATTCACTGTGTGAAGTATCCGTCACACCTGAGGGCGTCATCAAACAGAGGCGGTTGCCAGACCAGCTGTCTAAACTAGCCGACAGGATTCAACTAAGTGGCAGGTAATAACCTCTTAATTTGAATGTGCTACTGTAAGTGCCACCTTTTTATGGTGGGATTATTGTTTTCCCTCCTCTCCTTGTTCTTTTTCCTAACATGAATGTTATGTTGTAACATAATTGTTTAACATAATTGTTATACAATTATATTATAATATAATAGTAACATAACATATTTTTTTAACCTCGAGACCATCCTTGTTAAATAAAGGTCAAATAAGAATAAGTTAGGGCTGCAATTAAGATTTAGTTTCTCGGGGCAACTGGGTAGCTCACCTGGTAGAGAGGGTGGCCCATGTACAGAGGCTTATGGCGTTTTTTCCACTGCATGGTTCCTATTCGACTCACCTCGACTCTACTTGACTTTTTTGGTTATCCATTACAAAAAAAGTCCCTGGTACCTGCTAACAGGTACTTTAATTTAGTACCACCTCAGTCAAGTTGTCAGTTTAGAATGATAAGAAATGGAGAACATAAGTAAATCCTCACACTAGCAAGTTAAATCCAGCATATGATTGCCATTGTTGCTCGATTTAAGTGAAACCAAACCCTGCAACCTCTCCTATCATCAGATACTACCTAAAAAGCAACATGGAGACAGAGACGTTATGTTCAGACGAGGACGCTCAGGACCTCCTGCGAGAAGGCCAGATCTCTTTGTTACAGCTCAGCACAGTGGAGGTTGCCACTCAGCTCTCTATGCGGGCCTTTGAACTTTTCTGTGCCATCGAGCCCACCGAATACATCGACGACCTGTACAAGCTGCGCTCCAAGACAGGCTCGGCCAGCCTGAAGCGCTTCGAGGAGGCCATCAACCACGAGACTTTCTGGGTGGCCACGGAGGTGACGCGGGAGCCCAACCAGCTCAAACGCATGAAGACCGTTAAGCACTTCATCAAGATCGCCCTGCACTGTCGCGAGTGCAAGAACTTCAACTCCATGTTTGCCATCATCAGGTGAGACATGGAATAAAGGATATATGTGTTGTAAATTGTGCATTTGGACCTCTTGACAATGCCCATGCTTAATATGTTCCCCCCCCCCCCCCCCCCTCCGTGCTTCACAGTGGTCTGAACCTAGCTCCAGTCTCCAGAATGAGGGGAACATGGGAGAAGCTGCCCAGCAAATACGAAAAGCTGTTTGGGGACCTGCAGGACCTTTTCGACCCCTCAAGAAATATGGCCAAGTACAGGAATGTCCTCAACAATCAGAACCTCCAGCCACCAATCATCCCCCTGTTCCCCGTCATCAAGAAGGACCTCACCTTCCTCCATGAAGGTAGAAGACATGAAAAGCATGTGTCTATATAAAAATACCCCCCCTCTAATCTGGTAGTAAGGTTTACTGGTAGTTGTAAGGTTTACAGTAAATTACCAGTGACTGAAAATGTATTCCTGACTTCATAGTTTTCGTAGCCATATGACAAATTATAAATGTCACATTTTAGTAGAAGTAGAAGAACGTGTAACATTGATTTTACTGTGCTATGGCTATACTCCTCTAAAGCTTTGAAGATAGTTAGCCCGAACAGCAATATATTGTTTAATTTTACCCCACAATCTGTGGCGCAGACCAGACATGCCTAAAAATTTTGAATACTGCACTCTTTTGTTTCTGAACGCTTTTGACATGAATGCAATTTGGAAAAACTGAAAACAAAAAAAATGAAACACGTCTTTAGTTTTCTTGTTTCATATAAAATATTTGTATTTTTATTTAAAAAGGCATAACGTAATTAACATTCAAACAAATAGTATTTTGCGGTTTCCTTGGAAAATACACAGTGCTTTGCCATAATATTTTTTATATGGTATAACAAACCTACTGTCAGATTGTGGTCCTCACTTTATTTGAACCAGATTTGTAGTTGTGGCTTTGCAGGGCAGTATCATGTCTTTCTCACTGCAGCCCTCCTGATTGGTATTAGTTTTGTCAGCTGTGTAATGTGTGAGTAATTGGTGTTCACTTTCTTTCTTCCCTCGTTTCTCAGGTAACGACTCCAAAGTGGACGGCTTGGTGAACTTTGAGAAGCTGAGGATGATTGCCAAAGAAATTCGCCATGTTGGTCGCATGGCCTCCGTCAACATGGACCCGGCCCTCATGTTCCGAACCAGGTAAAACGCCGGTCAAAAACCAGATTTTAGATTAAAAATGGTCCTACACTTTCTCTGTAGGATCAGTCAGCACTCCACAGACTAACCAAACTCTGGGGTTAGCCGGTTCACATACTAGAGTCAGTAAAGATTTCTGCATCACGCTTTTCTTTCAAGCAGCTGTTCCCTCTGGCAACTATTCTCTGGCAACACATTGTTGGCATAAAATGTGCACAGTGCTCCTGTGAAAGTGTGTCTTTGTGTAATGATGTCACTTCTTAGTGGTGTTACCATAAAATTTTCCTCTCCTCTGACTTTCACGTGGGTCTTTGGTGAAATTTGCTTCTCTTTTTGTGATCTTGGTGGTCTTTCCTGTCCTAAGCTTTGTCTCTTTCTCTCTCTATTCATCCACCCTTTGCCCTCCATGCTTCTCTGTTCATGGCACGCATCCTCTAGGAAGAAGAAATGGAGAAGTTTAGGGTAAGTTTGGTGACCCTATAATCTTATGTTCTTCCTGCAACACGGCCCTTTTTTCCGCCAATTTGCGTGCTTCTTTTCTTTTTTTCCTCAAACCTTGTTTCCATTTACCAGTTTGAGTTGAATCCCCCCCCCTAACACTGCCTGGCCCTAACTATAGCGCATTTAATGAAACAAAGGTAACTTTTGCTAACATTTGGTCACTCACATTCTGTAAACTTGAACATGAACATTAACTAGACTAAAACTAATACATACATCCCAAACATCCTACTAATTCATATTATTGATGTTTGACTCCGGCCTTACGTTAGCAAATGTGACCTTTTTTGACATGTTTTACCTAACAATATGCATGCAGCTTCAGTTTCAGAATTGTACTTGTCTGAGGTTTTATCTGTATACCAAATGTCCAAACAGCCAGAGATTCTGGACGGATACAGTATTTTCTTTTATAATGTTTTACATTCCTGTGGTCAAATTGGACAATGCTGTGCATACAGCATTTACTGGACATTTAATGGGAAACTTATGGAAGCACATTGCGTACACTAAAGGAAGTTTTCTGGTAAGGAAGAATACTGTATCTCGTAATTATGACTTTGTGTCTTATGAGAAAAACATCTTGGAATTACAAGATCTGTATCTTTTAATTGTGAGAGTTTTCTTGTAACTATGAGATCTTATTCAGAGGAATATGAGGTGCTATGTTTTAATTACAAGTGACTAAAGTAGTACTTAAAACAAAACAGTTCAATGAAATGAGCATCCTTACATTCCAAACATAAATTGTACATAGCACTTTGTGGAAAGGAAAGCTGATAAATATATTTCCACTGATGAACACAAACAGGACTTTTCATGGACGTACGCTGTTTTTTGTACCATTGACTAACTCTGTCCAAGTACAGCTTGTATTACCACTCCTTCTACGAGCTATGACTCAAGCCACAGAAATGTAAATCTATGATCGTGCTACACTAGTCAAACTCCCCCTTTCTAACCCTTTGCTGTTTGAATACAGCCGTCATCCCTATCCCCCTCTGCTGTCTGGAATGACTGGAATGTTTTGGAGTTGAGAGAAATACCTAAAGCTGCTCTCTGCATGTCCAAGTTTAAATACCAGGCTCCTTGTGTAGCCCAGTAGTTTTACCTGTACAATGTATACATGTTCAAACTAAAGCAGTATGTTAATAAGTCTTTCACTATTCTTTCTTTTTGTCTTTGTGCGTCTTTGTCTGCGTTTCGTGCCTGCACATTTGCATGCCTCTCTGTGTTTATATGTCTGTGTGGTGGCGTACGTGTGCAACAGGTCCCTAAGCCAGGGTAGCGCTAATGCGGCAGTGCTCGACGTCAACCAGACAGGCGGGCACAAGAAGAGGGTGCGACGCAGTTCTTTTCTGAACGCTAAAAAGCTTTACGAGGATGCCCAGATGGCCAGGAAGGTCAAACAGTATCTGTCCAACCTCAGCCTGGAAACGAACGAGGAGAGTCTGCAGACGCTCTCGGTGCAGTGTGAACCCTCTATCAGTACATGTGAGTTTGTGAGACAACCTGCATAACAGATGTAGGGATATAACTATAATGTATAAAATAAACCCATAATCTCCCTGCACAGCACTCTTTTTCAAGAATATACTGTAATTACAGTTGAACATTGAGTTCTTTTGTTTCTTTTCTTTTTTTTTGTTTAATTGCATAGTTTCTTGAGACATGCATCTTTCCAAGATTCACAGCAGCCCCCTAAAGGGTTGGGACCACTGAATCAATGTGTCTTGCTTTAAGACTCATTGGCAGTGAATAAAAATGATAGTTTCTCATTGTAAATGCCAACTTTACTTGCTGCTAATGTACTGGTAGACAGAAGGAGAGTAAATATGGTCGACAAGACCCTTACACACAGTTTTGAACAGTCTTGACTACCAGTCACCAGCTGTTATCTTAAATTTCACGGCAAATTCCTGCCTTCTCATACTGTACGTCCTTTTACATACACATTTCAGTTCAAGGCCTAAAATCCAAATCACATTTTGTAATGGGAATTTTCTTTCTTGCCCAACTTAGTGCCCAAGAATGCCGGTGGAAAACGGCCAGACACCTCCCCAGTCGTGTCCAGAGCTGCCAGCCAGCAGAGGGGTCAGTTGGCAAAAGGAAACCAGGCCCTGCAGGTCCCCGCCGTGGCCCTTTACCCATCCAGAAAGAAAGTACCAGTCAAGGACCTTCCACCTTTTGGTAAGATTAATTTAGAAATATGAGATTTGTAAATTTGAATGTATACCCACAACCAGTCATTTGAGGTACACTAAACATGTTTTGTATTTATAATTTCCTCTGTGTTTGAAAGGTTATGTTTTAGAAAGGTATTTGTATTGAGAAGTGTGTATAAATCTCAATGCTAAAGCGCAATGCACGGGACATTTTGCTTGGAGTATCATTTAAAGTAATAAAGTTAATTGGATTGTTTCAAATTATTTTTGCTGTTGAATATGTCCAACAAACTGTACAGTTCACCAGAGTTACTACTGTACTTGTATTTTATAGTGAAGGTCATGTCAAATCATATTTAATGACTGAATGAATAATAGTGTGGTTATGGATCAAGTGAAATAAGCCTTTATAAATCTTCTGTTTACTTGTCTGTCTTTGTGCCGCCATTGCGTTGTTTTTTCTTCCGCATCCTGTCATTTGCAGACAATTGCAGAGCCAGCTTCTTTATGACAGTGCTGCCACCTGGAGGCTGTCTGACAGCAACCAAATCCAAAACATAAACCCAGACAATGCAGTTTAGCATCCCAGCCCCCCTGGGGCGGCATGGCAGTGTTCCTCATGCTAATTCTGCTCATCTTCTTGTAAATATCCACAGGCACCAGTTCCCCTCAGTCTCTGAAGAAGATCCTGTCTCTGTCAGAGGAGGGGAACGAAAGGCACCGGAGGCAGCCAGAGGACACTGTGTCCAACGCCTCCTCCCAGCTCTCCTCCCCTCCCATCTCCCCCCAAAGCTCACCCAAGAAGGGTAAGCCAATAATCCTCCCTCCTTCCCACACCATCTCCAGGCTCCTTCCTTCTGTCATGATATGCCACAAATGCCACCTGGTGGCTGCTAGCATGCATTGCATTATGTTTCAGACATGCTGTTGGGTACTGATATTCATCCTGGGACTAGCAGGCCACAGAGTCAGAATAATATGTAGCCCTTTAAACCACAGCAGGCACAGATACACTGCTACTTCTCTGATGGGAAGTTTATAGTCCTGAGAACCATAGCGCTAACTAGTCTGGAGTCAGGTGCATTAAACCTAATAATTCTTTGTTTTAGGATTTTGGCAACATCTTTGCTGAGCTCTTCTGATTTTACTATTTTCTACTGTATGTTTACTCTTTCTGTTGTATGTTGTGATTTTACTCATTTTGTTAAGCACTTTGGATACCTGCTGGTAGTTGTAAAGTGCTATATAAATACATTTTGATTGATTGACATATGTTTCACAGAAATCTTTGGTCGATCTGGCTGTCTGTGGTTATTCACAGCATTAGAGATTTAGAGCTTTATAACCATTACAGCAAATGTTGTTAGAAACTTGGCATGGTACAGGGCAGACTAAAGACAGCTAAAAACAAAATGCTTTAAAGGCCTGCAGTTTAGAAGTTATTACCTAATAACCTAAACATATTAAAATACCAAAAAATTTAAAATATTATACCATAAATAATTACAATCATAATATTAAAATTGTTATCTGCTACAAAAGGCTAAAATGTAATCCCAAAATGTTAGTGCAATGTTAGTGCAACTGGCTGAAGGGTCCTCGTCGTGAGTTTGTGTGTCTCTCCTTAGGTCTAAGTTTGGACCATGTCACTTATTAGTGGCTCATGTTTGCTCCACATCTTTATAGTTAAAGCCTCCTAAAAGAGTTCCGTTAAACATCCCCTCATTTGTCAGACTCAGAAGTATAGACAGGATTAAGGAGGTTACTGAGGTGATTTATGCTGATAGTAGCTGGGGAATACGACCAAACCTAAAGCTGAGCTACTGCAAATCACAGTTGCCTAGAACTAGAAAATATGTCCTTCCATGTATCAGCAATCATAACTAGTGATTCCCCTATATTTTCACAAACTCTAATTCCGAGTCTCTTCATGCTTATTATCTAAACTTCAGCGCTGTGTTAAAACCCTGAATGTTTTAGCAAACTGCTGTTTCAATACGAATCGAATGCAGCTGCTTGGCTTACTTAGAAATGGCCCTCTACAATTATCCCTGCAGTCTGTGTTTGATGCATCATTTAGAAAGACTGACTGAGATAATATGTGTCATATTTGGATATTGTTCGATTAGAGTTGAAAAAGGTTCACCCACCATAAGATATTTTAATGCTTGTGTTTGCTTTGTGTTGTGATGTGGTTGAAACCCAGTCAGCATGTAAGGGCACTATGTTAGGGCTTTATCATCCTTTTCCTTTTAGGGATTTGAAAGTCATTTGTTAGGTTTACTTTTTGCACACAAAAACACTGCTGGTGCTCAAATACATGTTTTAAGAACTCCTTTCCTCTATAGGTGAGCATGTCTTCCTCTCTCGCCCAGGTTACAACAGAATGGGAGACGCCTACTCGGACTCCGGTCACAGTGAGATCTCCTCTCGCTCCAGCCTCGTCAGCAACTCCTCTTTCGACATGGCGCAGGAGGAGAGGAGACTCCGTCACTCTGGAGGAGTCGGGGAATCGCACATCGGAGGACAGCGGCTGGAACGAAGAGCCACCACCGACCCCGACCAGTACAGCCTCGGGTAGGAACTTAAGTAGTTTATTTTGAGGTGAAGGTCTGTTTAACTTATCTGACCTTCAAAATTGAGTAATTTGTCATTCATTTTTAATAGTAATTAAAAAAAATGTAATCATTTCTTAGGTCATATTCATCAATGCAGGACTGTCGGGGCATTTACACCGGCTGCCCTACAGTGCTCTCCTCCCCCAGTTCGGAGGAGCTGACCCAGGATCAGGGCGATCGGGTTTCCCTCGATGCTGCTGACAGCGGCCGCGGCTCCTGGACCTCCTGCTCCTCTGGTTCCCACGACAACATTCAGACCATGCAGCAGGGGCGTAGCTGGGAGACTCTGGCCTTTGGTGGAGGCGGAGTGGGCATTGGAGGACTCCCTCCTGGCGGACCAGAGGCCTTATTAGGAGGGCCTGCTGCGCTGTGGGCAGCCCAGGCCAGAGGGAGCTGGGCATCCGCCAGCTCCTCCTCATCCTCCGCTGCGTACTGGGGAGAGGACTCAGAGGGAGACACTGGCACCATTAAAAGGAGAGGAGGGAAGGACGTCAATGCCGACCCAGAAACAAGTAGCATCACATCCACGGGGTCAGAGGAGGCCAAGCAGCTCGGCCGGCCCTCACCATCACCTATCACCACTGGGGGTAAAGGCCTACTTTGTGAGTGACTACATTTTACAGTCCTGTTGCTTTAATTGCTGATTGATGGTGTTTTTATAGGGAATATATTTTGTTATACTTCAGGCCGAATATTTTTTCTCTCGAGACAATGACATGCCTGGGGGGTTATGATGCTCACCATGTAATTACAGCATTTTTTTCCTCAGGACCTTTTTTGCATTTTAATCCCTCTTTTCTCACTGGTCATGTCTTGTTATTTCTCTACTATTGCTATCAGGAGGAATATACCCCCCTGAAGGACTTTGAAAAAGAAATTACTCTTCTAGTATTCTAAAAGTGGCTTCATCATCTTCATCTCTTTTGTGTCTTTCTAGCGCGGAAAGAAAGCCGTTACCGGGAGCCTCCCCCGACTCCCCCCGGCTACACTGCCCTGACCATCTCCGACCTCGCTGAAGTGCAGCACCCGGCCCCGTCTGTTACCACGTCCACGGCGACCCACTCAGGTCGCCGGCCACCAGACTACACCACGGCTCTGCAGCGCTCGCGCATGGTCACCCAGTCGCCCGACTCCCACCTTGCCCACCAGGGGACCAAACAGCGAACGGGCGGCCTCCACCGCACACGCTCACCGGCCGAGGAACAAGAAGCTGAGGAGGAAGAGGAGGGTGAGTCCTTGTCTTCCAAACTAATCGCTCTGAGGAAGCCAAAGCCAGTGGCACAGCATACACCTGAGACTCCCAGACCATGAGAGTGTGTGTACGGGGGTTAACAGGCCCCAAGGCAGGTAAAAACTAATTTATCAGGTTGCCCCCACCCCTCCACTCCAATGAACCTGCATGTGAACAGGAACACACACTTGGACTGAGACTGACCATTCCTTCACACAACTCCCCACAGCACCAGTAGGATCGTCCCGCTCCAGATTACAATTCTCCGTCAATGTTCCTAACCGAAAATGAAATTCAGACATTTAGTATTCATGATCTGGGAATTGTTTATTTGGAGTGGGACCATCACCTTTAACTCACAATATGTCATCATGCATGAGTCATACTGGTTGGACCAGAAACTCACCACTTCTCTGCCACCACACATTCTGCTCTTCTCTCTCACCGTCTCACTCACTGTACTGGAGAGCATCCATCAGCAGCCACAGTGCAGTCAGAACCCTCTCACCCATGCAATCAAACTCAATGCCTGAAACATGCACCACCATTCTCCTGCACCAGCACGCACCTGACTCGCCTACAGTGACTTCTGTGTTATTGTAGCAGCACACTTTATACACACAGTTGTCCAGTGTTTTTCAAAGGTTTTTCATGTTCTCAAGTCTTAAGTTTGACAGTTTTTAGAAGTTTCTTACATTAAAGTGCTCATATTATGCTCATTTTCAGGTTCCTAAATTATATTTAGAAGTTATAACAAAATAGGTTTACATGGTTTCATTTTCAAAAAACACCATATTTTTTGTTGTATTACACATCGCTGCCGCTCCTCTTTTCACCCTGTCCGTTTCAGCTACAGAGTGAGACATCTCACTTCTGTTCCATTTTTGTTGAGAGTTGCACATGCACAGTTGCTAGGTAAGGACTACTAGCCAGTCAGAAGCAGAGTATGAGGGCATGCCACACTAGCAGCTATGCAAGCATTATAACATGTGTCACAAAGTGGTGCACGTTAATCAAGGAAGTAGAGTGTGGACTACAGTAGAGGTGTTTGGAGCAGTTTGTGAACAGTGTTTTCTGTTGGAGATGGTAACTCCCCTTGGGGGGGGACTTTAGGCTTTATCACTTTGCAAACCGATTACATGCACAAAAAGATTTATAATACAATAAAGGAAGGGGAAAAAAAGCATAATATGAGCACTTCAAAACATTGCCGTTGCACACCTGACTCTCTGCCGCCCTATGTCCACTGGATGTAGCTGTGTAGCACTCCGGCTCCATCGCTTCTTCCGGAAGTGACTATGCTGCCCTTTACCCAGCGTATCAATGTCTGCTGGACCTATCGTAATGGGCTGAGGGCTTTTTTTACTGACAAATTTGCATCTCTGAAGTACAAACTTCATGATTGCCTATATTAATTTACAATATGAAATAAGCATACTTGGTGATGCATTTCATGTGTTACCGACTTTGTCTTAATATAAACAGCAAAACTATTTTTTCTTATGTAAAAGTAAGTTGCAAGAGAGAGAACGTGAAAGGAGGATAAGAGAGGGGGAATGGGGAAGGAAGACAGACTGAATGAACATCATGGGGTAGTACGGTAATTAAACATCTGTCACCCAATTCAATTGAGCTGAAAACCTGCATTCAGCGGTTGTAAAACGTAGAAGTTGTCAGCAAGTCAACTCAAATATACATCACAAATGTAGCTGCTAAAGAATCGACGCTCCAGTGCACCGTAAATGTAACACATCAGCGCCCAGTGGACATCCAGGGTCGTATAGTAGATGATGGAGATCTTTACATGAAACAACAACGGCGAGTTCAAAACTCACAAACCTGCATTAGTCAATAACATAGCTTTGAACTTTCCATTTATTTCAGAAGAAAAGTCCCTGCAAGTTGTTTTTTTTTACATAAAAAGTATATATAATCATACTGACATGGATCATGGAAAAATGATGGCATGCTCTGGGAAAATGTTTTGTAGTAAAGTATACTGTACGCAATTCATGGTTTGTGGCCTATAAGAAGGCAGGCTGACATTCCAACTAAACACTGCTGCAGCTGCTCTTTTTAGTTTTTAGCTGTCACCAAAGTAAACAATTTTATACTTTTTAACTTTAAAAATCAGTTCATACATTGCATGTCCACATTCAATGTAACCTTTCACGCTTGTTTCTTTTCACAGAGGATGAACAGGTGTCAGCGGTCTGAGGGACAACCGAGGACGTCCTTTTGCAGTAACTTGAAGTCCCCCTGGTTTGGGGTGGGCAGGATTAAAGAGACTGACAGATAGACAGACCAATGGACTCATCAGTTACATACGTGCCTGCCTCCTCCACTTGGCTCTCCCTCCTGATTGGTGGATTCCTGTGCTCGTCTCCCTCCCCTGCCTTAAAGCATCATACGGGGTTGAATGATCCTGCATGCAAAAAAATACTGTGAAGAAGAGATGGAGAGAAGGTCAAAGACGATGACAAAATGCCTGGCACTTTTTGGAAAATGACTACAGAAACTTAACCGGTGCCAGGAGGCTCAACATGGCCACAAACACACAAAACCACATAGATGTTGGAGCGGTTCCTTAAGATCGCCCCTCCTCCCAGTGACAAAACCCCGAACCCACCTGTTAACACAACAGAATCAAGACGTGTTGAGCTTCATCTGCACTTTTTCATTTTCTACTTTCGAAAAAACAGAACAAATAAAAAGAAAACAGACTATTGTTTGAAGACAGAGAGAATTGACTTGACTCTTAAATCTTCAACTTCCCACTAGATTTCATTTCCTTTTTCTTTTTTTTAAAGTAATTTTTTCTGACTGTTTGCACTCTGGAGGCCGAAAAAGAGAAACCTAGTCAGCCCATTTCTCTGCCTGGACTGAAACAATCTATCTGTTGTTGAGTGTTTGAACTCTAAATCCAGTATTATCTCATTTTACATGTGAAAGCTTATCAAGTGTTGGTTCAAATCAAAGCTAGGAGAGCCCAGTCGGGACATCCAACACACACAGCGTACTGACATACCTACATGCACATACACAACATACATTTCATGTACCAGTACATACACAAAACAAAATTAATTCATAAAAAAAAAAAATAGCACTTTCAGCACAATCCTAGATGCTACCAGACATTTGGTTTGGATACCAGGGTATGAGTGAACCATATCTTACTGTCACCCCACGTTGGAGCTGGACTGGTTATATCAAAGTCTTTACTTCATAATGTTACTTGCTGTTACATTGAACGTGTACTGTTTTGTTACTGGCCTGTAGGTGATTGGAGAACTGAGCGAACCTGTTGGACACCATCGTGTTGGTCTCTACAGTGCATCAGACCTACACAAAGTAACTAACGCTTAGCTGAGATTTTTATTTAGCTTTGATTTTTTTTTTCTTTTTCTGGAGCTTCATTTTTTAAGCCCAAATTAAAAGCTGATGTGTGGTACGGATGCTGGCAGGAAATGTTCTAATCTCACAGCAACTTGTGAATCATAGTGCAAACTGTGAGCCGTAAGCGGCCACTCACTGACATTAGAAAAGTTGCCTCTCTTTTCTATGTTTTGGAACAAAGGGATGACAAACACACATCGGCATATTTCAGAAGCTGCCATCTATATATTGTGAGTGTACCTCTATGTACCATTACAAATGATCTTGTACAGAGTCTTATCACTTACATATTTCCCTTTAATGATAAAAGAAACTACAAATTCAGATTTGGCTTTTTTCCAATGTGAACAAATGCCACATTTTGTGAATGTTCAAAGCGCCTTACAATGCCATGATTGCATACATTTCTTTTACATGGTTGGTCCCATCACAAATCACCTTGTTTCAAGAGAATTCATGAATGAAGCAAATAGTGGAGTGAAATGCCTTATTCAAGATTTTCCCCCCAAGACTTTTTTTAATATGTTAAGACTCGGTACAAGATGAAGCCAAGCGTTTTCTTTGTTTTGTTTTGACATGGCGTCAGACTTGGTGTGGCCATTACGTGTTAGTGTAGATCTTTTTGTCTACACACAGTGACCTCTCCCTCTGTTGTTGTGCTCATAGATTCATCATAGATTCATCCTCCCAAACTCTTCTTACCTTTTACAGACGACAGCTCTGAAGATGCTATATGTAAATCGCTAACGCCTGCATCCAGTTTTCCACCGTATCTTGCCATCAAAGGAAGTGACTGAAGATTTTTATGTTTTATGTTTTATCTTGGACTCCGGTGGGGAAGTTGACATATGAAGAAAACTTTTTCAAGGCTGCCAATCAGTTTGACTAGAAATCCAATTGTGAAAAGTAACTCTTTTTTTTTTTTTTCTTCTATCACTGAATCGCACTGATCACATTGATCAGTCTTGGAAACTACAGACTGAGAAAAAAGATGAATGAGTGCAGTGTTTTCCACTGTGGTCTGTGACTATACACTAATAATTTCCTGGGTTTCTTTTTGTTATTGTAATTTTGTTGTAATGGCGGCAGATAGATTGTTAATAATTTGTTTGTAATACAGTGGTGACATGCATCATTCACTTTCATTCAACTCTGAAGATAATGTGCATATTAGCGGGCCGAGGCCTACTTCAAAAACAGAGAGTTGCACATAAATGTACAAGCATAAAGATAAGTGTAGTAGGTAGAACTGCTACTCCATTTGATGTGTGATGTCAGTGAGAAATGTACATTTAGCTGGTGATGACCTTCTTTTCTTCATTCTTTCTTGTACTACTTTGACCTGTATGTCTTTTAAAAAGACAATTGGTGGAGTACGTATCAGTTGTTTTTGTATTTTTAATACAATAATTGTAAATATTGGTTATATTTTTGTTCAAATGTACTATGTTTATGCCTCAACATCCAGTTTATATGAAGCTGGGAATCAATAAATACTGCATAAAGAATCAACACATAGGTTTAAATGCACTTATTCATTTTGATGTCTTTCTTTTCCAATTTATTTTTTTCCTTCAGAGGATTTCCCCCCAGATACCGTCTAGTGTTTGCACAAGTCATGGAAGCAACTTGAAAAGTGTAACCCTCATACTTTTCTATCTGACCACAGTGTGTCAGAATTAATAAAAAAAGAGATATTGAAGTCTCCCCTTGATTTTATTTACTTGATTTGTTGTCTTGTTATCATAGAGCTGTGAGAATAGTGCAAGTCCGAGCTCCCATTTTTTTTGCTTTGTTAATTTCATTTTTCATTTGTTTTTCACATTAGCTGTTTTATATAACATCCAATATCTCCAACTCCCTGTACATAGCACACATTACAAGAAAAAGGATTGGGCTATGTTTCAGGGATACATGCTGCTACAGCCATTTCTACCACAAGTAAAACCTTTTGAATTGTGGCTAATTTTTTTTTTCTTATAATTGTTGAGATTTATTTTTTTAATAATACTTTAATACTATGGATACATTTCCACTCATTCTATTAGATTTATCTAAAAAAAAAAAAAAAAAAGTGGGGGCCTAAAGGTTAGAGAAGAGAGCTTGTGAATGGGAGGTTGTCCGTTCCATCCCCAGAACAACTGAATAAAAATGTGGGTGGGGTAAGTGAAAGAGCAGTGCTTGTCCCTCCCTCATTAACTCAAATGAGGTGCCCTTGAGCAAGGCCCTAAACCTCCAACCAGCAGATCAGACTGTGGTTTTACGAATGTGTGTAACTTTGTGAATGTGATCAGGGCGTTGCTGCAAAAGAGAAGCTGCCTCTCAGTAAACCTTCCCTGAATAAATAACGGTTAAATAAAAAAATAAAAAAATGTCACCCCTGGCAAAAACAGTTGGCAGACAGAGATAATACAAAGATTAAGTAGTTTTATGCTTTTGTTAGAAAACGATTGTACTGTATATCTTAAAACTCTACACATATACATAGATAATGAGTATGACGCTTTGATTAAAATGTTGAAAATGATTTTGGTTTCACACCACAAGAGTGTGCTGTTTCTCTGCAAACAACTCTACATCCTGAATATATATTCATTATTATGTATACAGATTGTGTTTGTCTGTAATTGGTCTAAGCATACTAAACAAAAGATCACTACTTGTTTCCTTATCATTAAAAGATTGAGTAAACTATTGTACACCCACTCTCAAAAGAAAAATCCAGATCTTAAAAGAGTCAATAATTTAGTTTCATTGGTTCTAATGCCTTTGTTTCCTGTTTATCAGAATGCGGGTGTAGATGGAGAAATGTATTTGACCTTCTGACTGTAGCTTTGTTGTGGTTGTGGACACCATATCACAGCTCCCACTTCTCATGAATAATGTAAGCTAGATGGTCTTGGTTCGCTCTATCACAGAGCCGAGGGCCCCAATTTGTCACGCTCTCCAAAAAATGATACACACTGATCATGAGAAATGGGGAGCAGCCCTCTCTCTCTCACACACACACATAAACTTGCAGCCTTGTCAATGAAAGGTAAAAAAAATGTCTCTTGCTCTATTTCTGATTCTATTCTCAGTCTATCACATGTATAGAGAGAGAAACACGAGGATTTGGGAGCATCACTTAGATTGAATATGCCCCCATTATGTGCAGAATTCAGAATTATTGTTCAGCTGTTTGATTTGGTCAACCATGGTACCAAAGCTCCCATTTTTTGTAGCGTTGTTATCTCTTGTGTTACGGATTCACTTTAACAAAAATGAACAAATGTTGCTTAAGTGTGACGTTTGTCTCTTCCTAGAGAGGAAAAGGAGACAAAATGTTCAGACAGTTATTGTGATCTCTGGACAGTTAAAGGACAGTTTAAAGGTTACAATCTAAATCAGTATTTGTCAAACATACTTTCGTACACCAGGATACCACCCAATTGTTTTGAATATAATCTATTCAGTCAGAAACTTGGGGCTTGATTATAATGGGCTGCATTGATTTCTCATTATTCATGCGGTGTCAACACTGCAAGTAAAAAAACTGACAATAACATCGCTTTTTAACTTGTTTTTCTAATTTCCACTTAAAACAAATGGAGGTACAGCGCTCTGTAACACCCCTCTAACACTGACAAATCATGTTTTCATTGAGATAAAGTATTTCTGAAAAGAAAAAAATATACATACTGCAGTTGCCTGCAGTGCAACGATAGCTGTGACTGATGTGAGGAAAAATGTGAAACTAAAACAACAACAGAAATACCCCACAGCGCTGCATGAAATTAGAGAGGAAACACTGCTGTAATCTGTGTCTGACAGTAATAACACCCCCTGATTACAGTTAGAGGCGATGTGTTTACCACTCATGTGGCTCTGTAACTGTGCTGTTCCTTCAGTGGCACCAGGGGGCACTCTTCACTATGAAATGCCGCCTGATGGCACTGTCCACTCTTTCCCTGGGCAATGGGTCTTATCAAGGGTTAGCAGGCAGCCAATGGTCTTCTGTAGATAGCCTGCTGGTTATGTGTGTGAAGCCCGGCCCTGGAGTTGTCGACCATGTTCAATCGAGGCAGCCCCGAGTTATATTATGGAACTGTCTGGACACCTTTCATGGTAAATTGGATGAAGGCAGCAGTACTAGAGCTGAAGGGAGTGGGAATGTCACAGCGTTCACTGGCCTCTGTCTGGACTCCACAGGGCTGAGCAGGCCTGAGCAGACAATTCAGTTAAAAGCTGTCAGAGCTAAAGAATTGAGAAAAAAAGCTTAATAAAAGCTGTATGCTACTCTGCAGGTGCTTTCCTGTGTAATTTTCTGTAGTAAAATCTAGGGAAGGTTAGGGATCGAGAGGAAGCTGAAAAGAAGTTTAGAGCAGATTTTTGTTTGATTTTCCACATTCGCCATGTTTCATAATGGAATTGTTGCTGTTTCACTCCTAAACACTTTTTGCAGAGCCGGTATTCTTGTCCGTCAGCATGGAGTTATTTAGTTACTGCAGGTGCTTACCTTGGGTTATTACATTTTATGATTCTCACAGCTTTGGGATATCTAGTTGGAAACAATCTCTAATATACAGCTATCTTTGAAATATGTCTGCTGTCAACAAGAGGTACTACTATGAAACATTTTCCTCAACTGAATAAAAGCCCATTTCCTCATTCAATAGAGATTCCTTCATGTCTGCTTTCAGCTGTTCAAAGCAGAGTCCCACTATCCAATAACAAATTCCCACTGTTAAAAAACCCAACATTTTGAGCATTGCATTTTGATATCTTATGACACTTAAAGAAAAAAATCATTACTATAAATCCACACAACACCTACAGTATTTTGAAGATAAGCCTCTCCAAAGTATTCGGATCTGTTATTATTTGTGAGAGAGGAACCGTTTTCTTCTGTTCTGCTCTTGGTGCTGCTGCTGATGCTTCAACTCAGCTGCTGCTCCGGCTCTCGACTCCCAACGGTGGTAGATTAATAGATAGTGAGGTATGCCTCTGACAGAGCGCCTGCAAATATGCAGAGATAAGAAGATAGAGCCGCCCTATAAACAAAACCAGCCGTGTAGCTTCATCACCCTCAGAAGTCTCAGTCCTTCAATGTCCTGTCGCTCTTTTTCATACAACACTCCCATACCGCTAAGAAGTTAGGAGAAGACTAAGAAATTAATTGCAAGTAACAGTTGGACATTTTAGAAAAAATACAAGCATTCACTTTCTTGCTGAGAGTTAGTTCAGAAGATTAATACCGCTCTCTTATCGGTAGCCTAAATATGAAGTCAGGGGATAGTTAGCTTGGGTTAGCAAAACGACTGGAAACTGGAAAATAGCTAGCCTGGCTGAATCAAGATATATTACATTACCAACTATTAAATCACAACATAATGTACACAAAAACTGGAAACAGTGAAACAGCTAGCTGGCTTAACCAAGAAATCATGAGTCATTTTTACACCTAGTCTTTAGACAGCTGGCAGCCGGTTAGCGTGGCTTACCAACAATTGGAAACAGGAGGAAATGGCTAGTTGGCTCTATCCAGAGGTAACAAAATTCCCTGCCAGCACCTCTAAAGCTGTTAGTTAAATCCATACAAAAAAATTGTAAGAAGCAAAGTTATGTACCACAATATTTCTAGGCAAGTAGTTTCCCTGTTTTCAGTCTTTGTGCTAAGCTAAGCTAACTGGCTGCTGGCGGTAACCTAATATTTAGCCTATAGACACCAGTGGTATTAATGTGGTCAGCTTACATTATACAAAGAGCATGTAAATGAGAATTTGAACTGTTGCTCTAATGACTGTATTTTTAGATTTCATAAAAGCAGTATGTAGCCTTATTAATAAGCACTTACAGATTGGGTTCAAAAATATGCTTTTAAAGATGGAATCAGAATATTTTATTTTTAACATTAGATTTGTAGAGCCACAGTCAGATCACATTGCAAAACACAGTTCTAAGTAACTATGTTCAGTGTACCATACAGTCACTAACATAATAAAACAAAAGCTTCACATTCAGCCAAAAACTTAAATGCTGAAAATGTACCTTTTTTGTAATGTGTAGGAAGCATGAAACTCAATTTCCCTCATTGTGGGAAGTGACTCATTCCCTTGTGTTTTGTTTTCACATGCTGTGTTCTGCTCCTTTTCATCAACCCTGAAGGATCCTATTTGATCGCTATCCAAGCTGTAAATATAGCTGAGAGCCATGCTTTGGGTTGCTCTGAATTCAAATGGATCTTTTAAGGGAACCACCCATAGATTCCCTTAAAAACCTGACTTACAATGAGCTAGTTGGCATGCAGAGGGAAGAAGCTGGCCCTCCATTTCAATGCATTGACGGAGTGTGTTAGCATGTGATTGAAAGGTCTCGACCTACTGATGGGTGATATTTTAAAATGCAAAAAATGGTTTAAGGAGTCTATAATAAAATTACCCATAATTTACAACTGGGCAAGTCTACTGAGTTATGAGAACGTAGAACATAGTTTAAAATACATGAATATGTCTGGTATCCAGGGACCCTCTGTTGAAAATGTCAAAAATAAAACTGTTAATGTCATAACATCCATTTTTTTCATTGGGATCATTAAAGTTCCATTAATCTTCTCCTAGAATGTGACTGCACTGCAGTGTAAGCAAAGATGTTTAATTTATTAATAACTTCAGTGATAATCCACGGTGACATTTTCACCAGACACCAGTTTAAAGGAAGGATGTGGAAAGCATAATTTGTGAATGCATGAAATAGTCATTCACCAAGAGTTTCTGGGAACAAAAAAATGGCATTCAGAGTCCATGTTTTTTTTTAGTTTTTTTGTGAATTGGATTCATGTATGGCTAAATAGTCAAGGGAGGGGATTCAATTGGAACCAGCCATACTGTCAACCAAACTTAGTATAGGGTCTTACATAATGATTAAACATCATTATTAAGTTAGAGATGTGACCGCTCTATTTACTGCTGCATGGTGGTAGTTTTAAACATGTGACTGTAACATGTGACGGTAAATAGTGACCACAGTGGAAATGTGAATCATGTGACCATACTTTTTAATGTAACGCCCGCAGTTTTAAACACGCAGTAAGCATCCTTAAACTTAACTTAACTTAAGTCCGTAAAACGTTTTGGATTTCAAAAAGTGACAGCTGACTCATGATTTCACACAGGGCTCAAACCCCCGTCTCCTCAGTGAAATCCTGCGTTTGTTTACACTTTGTCCCCTCGCTTCCTAGTTTGCGCTCGCGATAATTACTACAGGCACGAGAGGTCGCTGTCTAACAGTTAACCTTAATACTGGGTTGTTATGAGCTGCTCAACAATCAACCTATAATGTTGTTTATTTTTGGTTTAAGGACGAGCTGCAGTGTCAGTTAAACTGCTATGGCACTCTGCCATTAGCAGTTGCTATAGCAACATGTGGTTCTACTTTAACCAAAACCAACTGCTGGTGGCAGAATAACAGCAAAACTTGATTGACTTCATCTAGTTATATTAAATTACACCCGACCAAAATCCATTAAAATTATAAATAGTTCTCCCTCCATTGCAATACATTACAGTCAATTTTACCACAGCACCCTCTAAAGTCAGCGCCAGGCTTGACACTTATTTTATTATCCTTTTTTTTTTTCTTACATGCAAATTTCAAAATTAAGTCATTCGTAATCAATATCAGTCAATTGCTCTCTGCACCTGATTGGTGGCAGCATTGCAAATAGATGCAAGAACATGGGAAATCCAGGATTCAGTGTTTGTCATCCAGGCTGAGACACTGTGTTATCCAGCTGCTGTGACAGTCATCCAAACAATGAGCTGACATTCACCTCCCTTCTGAGACAGTAATTGGCTATTAGACCTAACTGGATTTAAAGGGCCACAGACACTTCCCCTCTCTCATCACGTCCCACCTCTGGTAGGTCGGCTCACCTCCACACTGTCTTGCTGCTCAGGCAAGTGGCCCTCATAAGGGGGGGTCACTCCTGCTGGTCAGTATTTGAAACCGTGCAACTTTGGGATAAACAAGAAACCTGTCATTCCTCAGGTGTGTTTATGTTATTTGACGCCATTTTATTTTACTTTCTGTCTACCTTCCGCTCAGTGTCCATTGTTTGCCTGTTTGTTTGCACGTTTACTTGTTTGTTTGATTTGCTTTTATTGTAGAAAATGCTGCTGTAACCAGGAAATTACCCCGCTGTGGGATGAATGTAGTATTATCTAATCTAATCCAATCTAATGTTTCTCTATGGCTATACTATGCATTTGGTCAAATGCAACAGCAATTCTGATCGATTAATGAGTTAATTGTTTGTCAACCATCTTCTCAAATATGACAACTTATTGCTTTGCTTTGTTAATACATCATTGTAAATGGAATATATATTTGTGTTTTGGACTACTGGTCGGACAAACAAACAAGTTGAAGTATAATTTTAGTGTCTTTGAAATTGTGAAGGCCATTTTTTCACACAATACTCTCAAAATAATTTATTAATCTAAAAGAAAACTGATAGTTAATCAATTATGGATATTTTGTGGTAGTCCTGACAGTTTGAAACACTATACTATTGCATTAACATAATTTCTGGTGATATAATAATCCTTTTGAATATAACTGTAATGAATCATAAGAAAAACAAATGAGTAAACTGAATTATTACAATAAACATCATCACTACATCTCTTGAAGTGTGGCTACATGTTGTAATAGTTTTTAATAAAGCAATTATCCAGCAAGCCATCACAATAATTAATTCATCTAGATGGTTGTCACATTGTTCAATTATTACATTCTAAGTCAATTTTTCAAATAAATATTGCTGCAGGCATATACAGCAATATTGAATGATGTCCGGTTGCAGTTAAATCACATGTATTTTACTTCAAACAAAACAGGTTTTCACTCAGCGCTTCAAACCATAGGGTTATGAATATACAAACATAGATCAAAACGAGAGAAAATCAAACAGAGGATAGACAATGGGACTCATTCATTTGGATTCGCTGAGAGACCAGATCTAAGAAGACGGACCTGTCGCACACGAGCACATAGGTCAGGATGGATAAAAAGTAAACTCTCAGGTCAAAACATGAGAAGGCGCTTTCAAGTCCGTCAGTGCTTAGAAAGAAAGTTTGGTCCACATAGAAGGACATTACTGAGGCTTGGCTGCCACTGCTTCTAAGTACAACCGATCACATTAATCTGAGGCTCTTTCTGCTGCATGACATAACGCTGACATTAGTTCTGCTACTATTTCTGTTTCTCTCTGTTTCTCTCTGTTGACACCATTAACCATTGAAGCCAGGTCCTATTATCCGAGTGGTCCTTTTCAATGACAAGTAGTGGGCTGTGGAAAAATAGATGTACAAGCTAATGGTTAAAATGATGAATGACTTCACCTAAAATAAATTTAAGCCATTGATAGTTTGATTAAAACACGTACTACGACCCACGTTGGTGATGCAGCTGTAGTAGTAAGATTTTTACTGACATTAAATGACAATTACTTGCAGAATAACATAAATAAAAAGTGGTGTGAAACCTCAGTTTCATTTGGATGACCAACTATGCTTTAAAACATGCACTGCACGGTAAATACAGCAGATCAACTTTCTGTCAACGAACAAAACAGAACAAGTCCAGGTTAGTCTTGATTTCCTCAAAGTTAATTTATTCTATAATTTTAAGGTGGAGCTGAAACTGCCTCTGACACCAAATTCTCATTACGCACCAATTTTATATTTCACAAGCTTCTCATACAGATGGTCAATAATTCATAATTTACAGCGAGCGGTGACAGCGCACATCTGAATTTCATAAACTTTCAAATTTATATAATGCACATATTAAAAGTGCTGACGCATTGCACAATAAGTTGCTCAAAGGTTTGCTTAAAAGGTCAGAGGGCCGCAGGTGGTTTGTTATGCACAGTGAGTTGAACGTTGAAGGATTTTTTGGAGCAATAAACCTGTGGAGAAGCATGTATAGTCTACTCAAAATGTACACTCCCCCCTGGCAATTTAAGCAGTCATTATTGACATGTGGAGACGTGTTCTCCTACCATAATCCCACTTTGTTCCTACATTTCTACAAATCCTGTTTCACTGACAAACGTGGATGCTTGTGGACACATGGACTGATGATAAGGAACACGATTCAACATCTCCTTCTATAATTTGACTGACATTCTCAATCTTTCTCTTTGCAGTCTGTACCAGCAGCCTCTGTTGTGTACAATATAGTGTACTTGCGAGGCAGCACCACAGCGGGGGAGGCAGGCAGGATAAACAAACTGGTGTGAAAAAGCTGTGGACAGCCTGGGGGCAGCAGCAAAAGGGAGGATGACGACTAAACTAAACTCCATCTTAAGTAACATCTCCCACCCCCTCTGTGGTGGGCTGAGAGCTACAGACCGTCTCCAGCCTTTGCTTCAGCATCACAAGGTGCAAGGTGAGTGTTCTAACTGGTCGTGTGTAATAACAGCAATCTCTTACTGTGTCCCATGGAGCCTCAACATATCATGTAAATCATGTTTGCTCAATATGTAGAAAAACAAAAAGTGTTAAAAGCTCAATCAAGGTTGACTTCACTTCTGTATTTGGATTTTGAACTACTGTATAGCCAAGTTATAAGCATTATCCAGCAGCGGGTACCCCTTTTTTTGCTGTTATTTTACATATGTTTTCAGTTCACTGGAACACAATAAATTATAAATCCAATCTTATATTTTGCTTTTCTTTTCTACCTTACAACTGCTAGCCTACAGTGCAGGGGAGCGATATCCCCTCCCACTATGGTCACGCCAAGACCCGCCCTTCAATAGATAGGCTACTATTGGCTAAGCATCCATGCTTTCGCAAAGGTAACGTCCTTTTTTGGGATCAATAAATATCTATCTATCTAACAAAACATGATTTGTTCAGGTCCTATCCCCTGATCGATCGGCTATCCTAACATTAACCACTCTAGGTCAAATGCCTAACCCCAACCAATCGATCACTATTCATAGCTTTGCGTCCAGGGTAGTGGAGGCCATCTGTAAATGTTGGAAGTAGGCTATCAAGTACAAAAAAAAGGAAATATTTTAAGCAGATTACAAGTAGACCTATCTCAAAAATTGTACTTAATGGCTGTACTTAAAATAGGGCTACTTTTTAATTCCCTCTAGCTCCCTTTTATGTCTGTTTACTGGTTGGCTGCTTGGTGTAGCTAGCCACGTAACCTGACGCGCAAAATACGGATGGTTATATGATATTTGATACATCCACGATCCTCGCGTGATCTCGTGAAATCGCGATAGGTCACCTGCCGAGCCCGTGCTCATCTTTAGCATAATTACCTGCACCTGCAGTTTCTTTAGATGTCCGACCACAGTCTACTTACCGCCACGGCATCAACACCCCACCTTGTTTACATTTAGGCTACGTTTTTATGCTCCAGTGTACTTAAACATTATGCATTTATCGTGCCGTAAACCTATTTTAAATTCATAAAAGCTATTTTAAAAGCCCATTACGGAGCGAAGCCTGACCCCGGCCAACTCTTAAGGAACTAACTGGAACAGATATTTACTGCTACCCCACTTGCTAACACTGATGCAAACGATGCTACAGAAGCTTGCATCTCATTAACTAAGTTACCCGGACATTAAAATTATGGATATTGGACTGATGGAGTTCCTTGAAGGGGCACATTTCAACCTGGAAGGTTTTGAGTTTCTGGAATTGGACCATGGCTCTTCTACTCCCCCATAGACCCCTGCTTCACTTCAACAAGCTAAGTAACTGCTGCTATTGCTAAATAGTCGTTGCCAGTGGATGTCTTGGCTCTGTTCCGTGGCGTTTATGTGCTGTTGTGAAGCTGCTGGCTGTTTCAGATGTGCTTTTTGTCAATTACCTTGGCGTCTTCCAGCAGCTCATTTTTGTTCGGATGCTGCTGCTTTTGCTATTTGTGCATGTTTGCATTGGTACTAATTATGAATGACCCTACTTTGAGGCTTAGCTCATTGGTGCTCGTTTGGCAGGTGCATTAGGATGCTTTCATGCTGTTTGTCTACATAATGGAAATAAATTCTCACGTTTGATTGACTTTACATACTTTCTAGTTGTCACTATTGTTTTGTTTGTTTTTATTTTGAGGGATTGGTTGCAAGCTGTGTCTCTTAGGATAATATTGTACTGCATATTGGCATTTTACGATACACACATGACCACTGTCCTACACAATACAAGTACGTCCTTGTAATTTGGGATTCCTAAGAAATTTGTGTCACACATTGCATAGGTAGGCCTAGTCCCATTTTCAAATGCTGCTAATTACAGAGAACTCAAAGCATTGTCACACCTTGCTTTACTAGCATTAGTTTACTAGCACTATTCTGCATATCATAATTACTATCATAATTCTAAAATACTGAGCTGCTGTTGGTTTCCTGCTGCTGTGAAATTAAACCACACCGATTGACATGTTTTGATGGCAATCATCTGTTTATCATGGTATGTTTCAAGCCATGAATGTTTTTGATTTGTTTAAATGCAGAACTTATTAATTCTCTGCTGCATAGCGGATGTCTCATATTATGCTGCACATGTTGTGAATTGTTGGCCTTGGTCGTGATTCACTAGATTATATTCCTCGCATTGGGTAATGGTCACACCGAACAGTTGTTGGTGTCCACAGTAGATTCCACATAATGGCTGTCATAAGGCTATCTATGTCATATAATTTTAAGTGGAAAGTCACTGCTGAGTCTTTGCTGGCAGGGAGTGATGAAGTCAGAGCCTAGATCAACTGAACATATTCACCACCTCCATGTGGTGTGGCTGAATGACACGGATGGGTCCAAGTGTCTTGATTAAAGCAGTTGAAACAAAACAATTTGGCTCAAATGTCTACATCTTTGGTAGAATAATCTAAAGTAGTGTTTCCAATTTTATGAACTTGTGTCATAGGGCTTGGAAGTAAAATACAAGCTCCTTTTTAATTAAGATTTGCTCTGGCTTTGGCTTGCATTTTGCATCTGTACAGATGCGTGACGTCCATAAACCGAGCACTACGTGCTAATGACAGAATTAGGCACTCATGGCGTAAAAGATCATGAAAACAAGTGTATATAGTGCCTTTTAACCTTGCTTTAATTTTAGTATTCAGTCAATTCACATAATCAAATCAACACATTGGGCTGTATTAGGTTAAGGAGACCAATAGATGTGAATGAATTTGATTTTCTTTATCTAATTTGTTATACAGTTTGTATATACTCTGTTTTTCACAGGTTTTACTTTATTTTAATCATTTACTCTGTAGGTGTACTGCTGCTCAAGTCTGTCCTGTGAAGTGATTATTTTTTTCCTACATATGTGATTTTTATTTATTTATTTTCTCTCTGCTTGTGAGTATTACAGAAATTGTAGGCAGAGTATATTTCAATGGCCCTGTGTGCTCTGCCCTGCTTTATTTCATGCTTTCTTGCTGTTTCCTTTCATGTTTATGATTCTGGGCCCCAGGAGGAATTGGCATAGTCGTATCTAATGACCACCCCACCATTAAAATCAAGTTTTGACAGATTTACAGTAGTCTGTGAGAAATATAGCACATATACGCACAAGTACAAGTAGCACAAGTATAACTAATCCACTGGATGGAATGTATTTTTTTTTTTTTTTTTAGCAGACTGGAAACATGGGAACAGTGCTGTGATCAAATGGTTAGAGTGAACATCCTGGTTCTGTAAAGGTTGAAGTTAGCTTTTGTGTCCCCAAAAGCCTTTCACTTTTCACACACGCCTCAAACACCAAAGTCATGTTTAGCTGCAGCTTCATGTTGCAATCAGTGGCTCTTCCACACAGCTGCCATATGACCTCTCATACAGCAGGGGGAAGTGGAAGGCCACAACCCACCCATATCTCCTCTGCTGTCTCTGGAGAACAGCCAATCAGCTCCCTGATATTAGTATTCCTGTATCCTCTCTTGTGTTATTTTCACCAGCTGCCCACAAATATCTGAATCGACATGTGCATTTAAATGGTGTCCACTTGAGTTATCTTCAGCCATTCACATCTAGACGGCTGCTTTCACACATCATTGCACTAAAGAAAATATCACATTCACGGCATCATCATCAGAATTAGTTATGTTTGATTCTCTGATGTGAGGTTGGGAAATGTTTAAGTGGAGTTTAACTTGGCCTGTAATAATTCTTAAATACAGAACAATTTAAACCTGAACTCTACATCATTAGATTTAGTTAAATGACAGGAAGAGGGGAAGGAAGGAAAGATTAAATGCAATTATGTACTGTATGTCCGCCAGCAATAATTAAATAAGTACCTACATACCTACTGTTCCCATTTATCTTTACACTAGAAAAGGCCCAAGGTGTCACTAAATCTTACAAATGGAAAAAAGTATTTACCACAATCTGCTTTGTCATGAAATCTGTAAAATGAATCAGCATGTAGCAGGGATATTCCAAACCTGCTGGAATTCGGTTAGTGATGCTAAATATTAATCTGTAGCAAAGCCCCAGGTTTTATCTTTTAGATTATTCAGAGGGATACAGTGAAGAGGGAGGTGGTTTCTTTTTGAAAGCACCCCCATGACAAATTCCAGGCTTTGAAGCACTTTACAATGTTGTGTTGCTATTCTAACCTACAGTAGGTGAAGTCTAAGACTCCATATTAATACATGACATAATCTGTAATCACACAATATAACAAAGAATGATTAGATGACCTCTGGACAAATTATGCTGATGCAACTGGTACTTAATAGCAAAGTTGAAAAATTAAACTTATTTCACAAGGTGGTGTTTAGTTTCTTCTGGTAAGACAACCAAACCAACAAGTATGCACACAAACACCATGTTGGGCGGTAGCATTCCTAATGTTTTGGGTGACTTAAGGGGGAAGCGTTGCGTAATACCAATAACAGACGATTCATGTTAGTCATACCACATTTCTTCCTAGTCACTGGAAGAAAAGAAAAAACCTCCACTCCCTTTGTTTGGCGCCCATTGTCTCTTGGAATTACATGTATATGCTGCTGTAAACAATTTACATCCAGGATGTATTGTATAGAACTGCAACTAATGATTATTTACATTATTCCAATTGCTTGTTTTGTCCAAGCAATTTAAATACAGTCCAAACAGCAAATATATTCCATGTACAGTACAACAACCTAAAACAAGGAAAAGCTGCATATGCTCATTTTTGAGAAGCTGCAACTAGGGAATATTTAGCAATTTTGCTTAAGAAAATGACAAATGATTAATTGATTAAAAGATAATCTCTTATTGGTCAATCGTCAATCGATTAATAGTCTCAATTTAAAGGTATTGTGTTTATAAAGAGCAGATTTGATCTTGAAGCCAGAGATCAGGTTTTGTGTTAACATTTTACATTTTCAGAATTAAGTCATGGTGTTGTAGAAGTGTGTAATATCAGAAAGGTGTTTGCTAAGTTGGTATATTTTGTATTAGTGAATAATTGGCTTTAATTTGACTCCAGCATTACTGGCCAGTGGCTGGTATTTGAGATTTGTCTTTCTGTTGCTATCATAGAAAAGCCTTAAAAGCTTTGCTGCCTGTCATGTTTCTTTGCCAAATGAATGACTTCTGTGTATGAGTTGAGAGCAAAAGTATACCCCCCAGTGTACTGAACTGAAATTTTAAACCATCTGAAAAAGGAAAAATACAGGCCAAGCTAATTGCAAAGTTGACATTTTGGAAATATGTCAAACCATTTCTAACCATGGTGTAAAATACCTGTGTATGCTGAAATGAAACCCCGAAGCGCCTATTCACTTATAGTCGTATAGACACTGACATAAAGTATTTATGGTACATACAACTGCAGGAAAAGCAGATGGTAATTCTCCATTAAAATGTTCTCATATGCCTCTTTCCTGCATCAATGAATCCATTGAAGCGAGGAGCATGTTGTTACTCAAGCTTCACTCATTAACAGTCAGTATGTTGCAGCTGTTTAGGCTATAAGTGATGTGACTCACATTTCTTATCAAATAATGGACTGGATTAAAAAAAAAAAAAATGAAGTGACCACGGTAATGGAACATGTCTGAAGCCTCTAATTCTGCTGTTACATATTTTGTTTTGTACGGATGACAGGTTCCTGAAGACCTTGGATGGATTCACAAGTTGTTTTTTTTGTTTTTTTTCCCTCTCAAACTGAGATTCCGTTCCCTTGCCCTATGATCCAAACGAGTCATGTCCACCTTTTGTGCCAGCATCCATCAGACTGTTGAACAAACAATAACCACCCCCCATCGATCGATCCAGACTTTGACCTATTCTCCCTACCCAGCCCTCTACTCCTACCCTCAGGGTTTTTTGTTTATTTTAGTATTTAGCATTTATCCGTTCTCTGGTAGGATTAATACGGAATATGTATTGTTGGATGTTGTGTTTGAATATGTCTGACCACAAAGTTCCCTCACAGGAAATATAAAGTTCTTTTGGTTTTTACTTTTAAATTAAAGGCATCTGTTGGTTTCTGCAACTCAAGGTCAGTTTGAGAACCCTAAACGCAGTAGTTTTGTAGCTCCAAATGGTAGGGGGCCTCTTAAAGAGCAGGTCCTTACTCCGGCCTAATATTTGGTTTTCAAGGCTCAAAGTGAACTTTTATGTGCCCCTAATCAAAGTCTAAATTACCAGCACCACCGTCTGCCACTTCAATAACCCCCACCTCACCGCAACTACCCAGAGAGGCAACACACCACAGTAGCGTGGCATTTACACATTGTGTGTTTTGAAGGGGGAAAAAACGGTCTTCTGTCAGTACGGCCATGAAAGAGGTGATGGCCTAATTATTGTTTTAGTTTCATGTGTAATGACCTTTTCAGTTTCTCAGTGTTTGATTCATTAAGTCATGTCCCTCTAATGGCTACTGAGCCCTAAGTAGCTCGATATTTGACTGAATTGCCTTCTGCTAATTGTCATAAGTTTATGTACAAAGGAGTCCCTGTGAGTCTGCCGCCTGGCAGGCATATTGGGGTTCAGCTCCTCAACAGTGGCTGTGAAAAACCAATACAACCTTTTAATGCCTGAAAAGAAATTGATTGTAAGATTAGTGTACATGTACATAAGAAAACTTAACTTGTATTAATAGAAGCATAATGACAACAATAGTCATGTTGATATTGGCCTATAAAGTATCCTAGCTAGCTTGCCAAAGAACAGAGTTACAGTATTGGGGATAGACTTGGACCAGTATGACCAAATTGTGCTATTAACAAAGGGTTACCTAATCCGAGTTGCTAACTGTTAGTTCAGGTCCTAATTCTACCAGTTTAATAATTACCAGTAAACATATCTACTTCTACGATATCTACTGTATCTAGATTAAATATTTGTTATCATAATAGGCTCTCAGAATGTAAAGCTGCGTACATTGTGTTGATTTGGGAGCAGGACAACGTAAAAAAGCACAAGTTGACATGCTGTTGTTATCTAGCATTATTAGGGCAAAAGTTCAAACAATTGCCTATTTACACATCCATTCAATATTCCCCCCCCCCCTCATCTTGTAGCTCTGTTTTTGTCTTCAAAAACTCCTGAGGGAAACATCTGTCTCTTCATAGTTGCTAAATGCTCTTCTGGCTTTACCAGCTGCTAACTGTGTCCATCTGCTGTTTGTTCCCTGGTAATGTTCAGTAGGTTTATCAGAGCTTTTTTTTTGCTGAAAACCGCTGGAGAAAGATGCTAAACACTTTGTAAGCTCAGAGGAACCTGCAGAATTGGTTGAGAATTGTTTGTCACTCTCAAATTACACATTGCCATTTGAGACATTGTTCATATAAAATATAGATTTGTGCAGCTTTAAGGAATTCAGAACACAACCACATGTATTGTTACAGCAAACACATCATAGCAGAAATAAATGCTTTAGGTCTTAGTCCCTTAGTGGAATAATAAAATAGATTTTTGCCATCTGTAATATATTTAAATTACCAAAATAAATTGGACTAAAGTGTGAGGCAAAAGACTTTCTTTCTTTTTTTTGAAGAGAATTTTTTGGGTTTTTTCTGCCTTTTATGTGATAGGACAGCTATTTGAGAAAGGGTAGATAGAAGGGGAAGACCTGCAGGGTCACAGGTCGGATTCAAACCCTGGACCTTTGCGTCGACGCATAAAGCTGTCAGTATACTGTATGTGTGCGGCTCTACCCACTGACCCAACCCAGCCACACACAAGACATTTTACCCATCTCTTCAGCTATAATAATCACAACCCATACAGCTGCTAATGGCTATATGGGCTCACATATCTCAGTAGATATTTTAGTGACGCATTATTGTCATATGAATCTGCTAAGTGTAATTTATCACCATGCCCCAAAAATCTAATGTATCTTAACCTTTTGGGTGTCTGCAGTAATAGCAAGGGAATGTGTGTCCTGTTTGTTTATTATAGCCAGCATGTAATCCTGCCTCCACCCTTGGAGAGACAAACAATCCAAAATATGATTTGGTACCTTTCCAGCACAATTTTGATAATGGCATACCTCTGCTCAGGCTATTACCAATGTAGATACCACAATATCTATCAGCATGTGGGAAAACAGCATATCTAATCTTTACTGCTGCTGCCAGCTGTGACCATTATAACGGAGGTAAATTGCACAGAATCCGAGTGTGTGTGTATGGGAGCTCATTAATGTTTTTATTCTTTGCATTTACTTCAGTCTGACCAGCCGACAGCTCCCTGTGTCAATAATTTACACAGTATCCCTACTTTGTTTTTTTTTCTGGATAAAGGACACCACTCATGCTTCATTAGTAGAAAACTATGTTTGCCCATTGTATTTCATAGTCGAATCAAAGCTACCGTTGGAGCTGAGAGCAGCTTGAGAAAGTGAACACAGTAGATCCATCAGATCTTTCTTACATTTAAGAGCTTCACTGTCAATGTACTGTAAACACATTGTAATGTTTCTCCTTTTTAATTTGTAATAATATATATAAACATCCTTGAGTTATTTCATGCAACAATACTTTTTCAGAGTAAATTATATGTGAGACTTGATGAAACCATTTCCTTTTTTTTTTTAAAGGTATTGTATACTCGAATGATCTAGTGTAACCTGCATTCATATTCCTGGGATACATTGAGTTACTAACACATTTCATGGTCTGTATTTTGAGTGATATACTGTGCTGTAGATTAATGACTCACATGCTGCACACTTTATTGAACATATTCATTTTAGATTCTCTACTGACTTTTATAGCGATATTATATGAGAACTTTAGTTAAGTAAACAGATGTGATTTCCTTTGTTAAACTTATTATTTTTATTATTATTTTGTGGCACTTTTCTAAGGGTTATAGTGGCCTGTGCAATATGAATTGGGAGTGTGGTCAGCAACCCAACCCGATAAGTGAAATTTTAGCAGAATGGTTAGGAACTATGATGATACAAAATGTGTCTGTTATCATGCAAATTGCGATGCCTTTTCTTATATCTCTGGTTCTAATATAATTGATTAAAATCAATGAAAACAAATTCTTTCATTTATTTTCTAAGTATCTTGTATTCTGGTATCTGGTGTTAAATTTGCTGGATTTGCTTTTAACAGACTTTCCTTTTTTGGTTGTTTTATCTATAAAACATGTTTCAGTCATCATGCTATTCTAAATTGTCTAGGAACTCAATCCTGACTATTTAGAATAGCATGATGATGATAAAGAAAAGGACGTGATAAATTGGAGAACACACTGGATTAAAATGTACTTCAGGTACAGCAGGGGACCCACAAACAACTACAAATGCACAAGCACCACAGGTGCAGTGGCTGCAGATAACACTGAGGCTGAAATATTTAAAATGTAGCCTTGATTGTTAGAATTTGTTGAAAGAAACCGGTGCTGGGAGACTTCACTTGATATGCAATACCCTTATAAAAGAAGTTAAAAGCCTTTTTTAGACTTTGCGTTTGACCAAAGACCATTAATATAAAGCAGCAGCTCTTGTTTGTGCCATAGTCTTGTTAACAGAAAACCATTTCTAATCATGGTATAAATAACTGTTTGCTGCTTTAAACATTAACTGTGGAATAAAACTTTACAGTCATATTCATTCTAGAGCAAACTCATTTGCTGCTCACCATATTGATTTAAAATGAAATTGATCTGGCCTCTTTCTTGCATTTCACAAAGCAACTGCCTGAATGTACCACAAAGATATTTATGGCGAGCTGAAATGTGGCTTTTGATGACATTTATGGGTATCAGTTGTTGATTAATGGAAAGTGAAGCTGCAAATATATCTGAATAGATGACAGGAAACTGAATCGGATAATCAGATACTTGTCTGGCCCATCTGATATGGCTGCTAAATGAGCAATGAGATCAATGTCACGCGTTGTTCCTTAAAATTAAATGTCCTTGGAATTACAGTTATGTGGGCTTATTAAGTTTTATGTGCTTGTGTATTCTATTTCATTCTTATTTAAAAAGGAACACTGAGTACATTACATTTTTAAAGGGGGATTAAGCGATCTACAATTGTAATCAACTTTATTTACTATCCAGGAATCACAACATTGATGAAACGTTCCCACCCATTGCCTGTGTGTACATTCTTATGGCCTTTAACTGACACTCATTATAAGGGTCCATTTAATATTACAGTGAGCAGAGAGCTTTTGTTTTGGAAAAAAAGCAGCCTGGGTCAGAAAGTAAAATCACAGCTGGTGAAGGGAGAGTTATTGGTATTGATCAGCAAACCCTTATTACAGTCAGCTTGTGCTCTGATGCAGTAAATGTCAAAGTTATTGCCCCGTGAAAACATTTTAATGGAATCTGTGACTTTACTAATTAAGGTTTATTAAATGCTCAATAGATTGTTTTTGGTAGAACTCCAATAACACTGTGTGTGCTGTTCTGTGAATACAATGTATTTAATCTATAAGCTTAGTTGTTACAATCAGTTATTGAAACAAAACAATAATCTAACCAAGTGATTAAGTTCACTTAATACTGTTACTGCTATTTTTGATTTTACGTATTTCATAATTTTTCTTCATTTTACTGGCACTAGTATTTTTAAGGCTTTTATTTATACATGTTCACATTATGTTTTAGTCGGGGATTAGTTGAAATATTAAATTTTAATAATTGAAAACTACTTTGAATTTTCTTCTTACAAACTGAATAAGTATGTATTATTTATTAAACCCAATTAATGAATCACCTAATGGTGTCAGAATAACAATAGTTTAACATGCACATTTATGTTAAGGATTCACTTTTAGTTTCCATTTATTTGCAGCTAAACATGGTATTAGTATAGAACAACCATTAGAAATAAGCCAATATTAGGTTATTGCCAATATATCAGCATTTGCAAATTAATTTGCTGATGAATAAAAAACAGTTGGAGTACAAAATATTGAAGAGAGATATATTTACATGACCCAGCTCCTAGGCCATGACAAAAGAAGGCCACACTGTTGAACTGGGAATATCAAACAATCCTATTTATTTACAGAAATTGTGACAAAATACATTAACGGAATGTATGAAATCAATCAGTGAGCAGATGATTGCAACTAAACCAGCAAAAGAAAATATTTGGCACAAGGTTGAGAGCCAGAAATGGAGAGAGAAAGAAGGAATGTGGATTGCTGATGTGTTTGAATTTACTGGCAAATACTATCTCTGCCTACCAGGACCTGTAGGGAGACACAAACCGAAGCAGCAGCCAAAAAGAAGACAAAACTTCTGTTTATGACCGAGTCAATGGGGCTTCACAGTAGTTTTCCAGTGTTGCCATTACATACTGTAGTTTTTCCACCACAGAGTACAAAAATGTCCCCCTTAGTACATATCTTGGTTAAGGAAAAGGCAAAGGATCCATATCAAAATGTAAAAGAAAATAAAACCAATATTTATTTATTTATATTTTGGTATTACATATAAGTTAAGTTCTCAATTATCCATCAGTAACCATAGGTATAAAAAAAAATTCACTATACAAGTATGTTGGGATATTGCAATCTATTTCCTTACAGCTTTTTAAACTTGTTCAACTTTATCAAAATAGAAAACATTTTATAGATGCTAATTTTACCTGGAAATAAGAAACACAAGTGGGGTTTTTGCTCATGTGGTCTAAATGGGGGCATCTTCCTTGAACCATTGCAAATGAGCTCCTCAGCATTAATAATGTCCAACATTAAAGGTATCACAGCAAAAATCAAAACGGGCGTTGTCTCCAACATGCAAAATAGCGGCCTATAGCTTGGTTTGTTTTTTGCAAAGTGACGAGCGGGGGTCCACCAGATGAGGACTGTTGGTAATTAGCCACTGGGGCAGCAGCTGAAAGTAACGGTCTCCCTCCAAGCTGTCTTCTGTTGCATGCTGATAACATTGACATGTCCTCCTCTTACGCCACATTCTGCTGCCTGCCAGACAATGGGAGAGGAGCAGAAGGGAATAGAAACTCACGGGAAAGAAAGGATGGCCAGGAAGACATTGATGAATGGAGAGAGTGGCTGACCTTCGCTCATTAGTGAAGCAACCTTCTATAATCGATGAGTCGTCCAATTGAAAGCCCGGAGACCCAGCTGACCACACTGACTTCTGGAAGATATAGTTTGAAGAGGAACGCTGGGAGGATTTTAATAGGTCGTTTTGTGTGTTTTCTTCTCCGTCAATATGATTCAGACAACCTTTTCCTGTATCAGTCACATAGTGTATGGTGGTAGGAAGTGGAAACAATAGATTAAGCCTTGCACTTAAATCATTGTGGACCTGTTTGATCCTCTTTTTATTTGTATGTTCTAAAATCAGCTGTTAAATATGTGATATTTAACAGGCATAGGTAATGCTTGATAAATGTTTGTTTCATGTAGGATGCAGCCACCAGAAATCATGTGCATTTCTTGTGTCTGGCATCTGACATTGTTAGCTGGTATCATCTCTTGGTTCATTGAAAATCTCATCATGACCATCATTCTATTAATTTATATCTTCTGTACTGAACTTTTTCTGAGGATAGATTAACCAGAAGTAGGTGTTCGACCTAGACACACTGTTAAGAGTACTGCAGTAGCAGGGCAAAGTAATTAAATAAACTTAAGTTGATTAGAGATGTTGATTAGATTGTTTGACCTGGTTTGACACTGCCAGTAGAGTCTTTTTAAACTAGCCAGTGGACAGGAAGGAACGCATTTAAATCAACAGCATAGACACAGTAGTAGAAGAGACTAAAAGTGACTTTTTGATGAATAAGCCACCGAGAAGTTGCAGTGGTATAAAAAAAGTTAATTAAAACAACTAATGAATCTGTATACGTTGTAGTATGAAAACTGCTTTTTTCCCCTCAAGTTCAGGAAGCAGGAATGCTCCATCCTCTTAACCTGACCTCAAAAGGTTTCTATGGACATAAACAATCTGCATTAGTGTTCATTGTCAATGTGTTAAAACCTGTATGAGTTTTATTCTGTATGTACTGTATTTCAGTAGCATCAAATGCATGGAATTCAACATTCTCTCAAACTGTAAATATTAATGACTCTCAACAACACACTCCTATCATCTACTTCAAGAAGGGACAATAACCCCCAAGTAAGCTAAGGTGGCCCATGGCCCGGGCTTTTATCATGCTGTTTTTGTGGTGTGAAGGATGAATACTAATTCATCCTCCAAAGAGCATGTCAATCCGACTGGCCCCCGATCCATCTCATGATCCTGATTGTCAAGGTTGGAGACAGTTATATTATGGATGATTTATAGTCCTGGACAGAGATGTCTCAGTTTATTTTGCCTTTTGAAATCAGTCATGAATAGGAATAGGTCTGATGTGAAGTACAATCATGAAGGGTGAGGAATGTTGGCCTTTGATTCAAAATGACTGCCTTAGCTCTTCTGTACTTTGACACAACAAATGAGTATCAATGGGGAGCTCTGCTTGTGTGGTGAAAAGGGAGAATATTTCAACAGAAGAGGTCCATCAGACAGGTGAAGTGATATTATATTCAGCAGACTGGAGGACATAGAGTCAGATGTTGAGTGGTCCTGTGTGTGGCTGTAATAAGGTAGAAATTAGATGCCCTTTTGGATTGCCTTGGAGGAAGCCTTCAAGGGATGCTTTCATATGATGCTGCCTCTGGTGCAGAAAAGACAGGGACTGCCACTGGCCATCGCTCCCATTCAAAACATTGCTTACAGCTATATACAGTATGCAGCTCCGATCTATCCGATCTGTCTACAGATGGAACTGATTAATCCATTCAGATTATCCCGCATGCTATGTTCAGGCCTCGTTTGGCATCTCTGTGATTTGTGGAATATCAAATAAGTATGCCAACAGGAAGTACTGCATAATGATGTCCGTAAAGCCAGACCGAAAGTGTCTAGTTGGAGATGTGAGTTGAGACAAGGTAGTCGAATCTGTTGACCTCAACCTGTGAAGACACTGCTATTTTAACTATGAAAAGTAGAGCTGGCAGTGAAGCTATGAACAAACTCTGCTGATGGTAATATTTTAAACACAAAATCAACTTTTCTTGCTTTTTGTCAAGTGAAGATTTTGTATGCCTTTACTTATTTGAAAAGGAGACAAGCCTAGTGGCGAAGCAGACCAATCAGGACAGGTCTGACCAGAGCAGAGCAGCACGGGAAGCCAGCTGTTGTTCACCACCTGTCACCTTCCACAAAGGATCCCAAGACTACACTGCTCTGCGTGTCTCTCTTTGTCTTCCTGTGCCCTTAGAAATGTAAGCTAATAATCCAATTACACCACTACTTTGTGGATGCACTCTTGTTAAAGTGAGAATAGTTGTCATGGTAAATATGAAAATGTAGGGTGAAATTTTGCTGGTGTAACTCTACCACTCTGGATTTGCTAAATTAATCTGTTCTCACTAATGTCAAGATTATTTTTGGTGCATTTTAGGCCTTTAATGACACTTCATCTGAAGAAGTAAAAGAGAAGGTGACTGACATGCAAGGACTGCGTCGAGGAGTAAACCTCTATATATGGGTGCCCACTCTACCAACTGTGCTATCCGGGTGCCCTTTCATAAATATCTTTAGTCAAAAATGCAAACATGGATACAGTTTAAGGAAGAGGGCAGAGCTTATTTTTGATGCTGTTCTACAAGGAACATGATAGGCTTGAAAAAGTTGGTAGACAGGAAACAAATACAGTGCCTTGCAAAAGTATTCACCCCCTTGGCTTTTTACCTAAACAGGGTGAAGCAGCGTTCAGTTTCTATGCTCCTCATATCTGGAATAAACTCCCAGAAACCTGCAGAGCTGCTGCTACTCTCAGTTCTTTTAAATCAAGGCTGAAGACCTTTCTTTTCGATGTTGCCCTTCTTTAAATGATGTTCTTTTAATGTTTAATTTCTTATGCTGCACTGTAACTTTTATTCTTGTGTTTTATGTGTCTTATTGTTTCTATTTTTAATTCACGTGTTTTATCTGTTTTTATTTTTTTTAACTGATTTTGTGTAAAGCACTTTGAATTGCCCTGTTGCTGAAATGTGCTAAACAAATAAAGCTGCCTTGCCTTGCCTTGCCTATTTGGTTACAGTAGTTTCAGTGTTTTTTAATCTGAATGTTATGTGATGGATCAAATCACAATAGTCTAAATTGGTGAAATGAGAAAAATATAAACATAAAACTATTTTTTAGAAATAAAAAAACTGAATATTGGCATGTGCGTATGCCCTTTGTTATGAAACCTATACAAAAGCTCCGGTGCAAACAGTTACCTTAAGAAGTCACATATTTATTGAAATTATGTCCACCCGTGTGCAATCTGTCATATGATCTGTCATTACATAGAGTATACACACCTTTTTTGAAAGGCCCCTGTGTCTGCAACACCTAAGCGAGAGGCACCGCTAACAAGACACTGCCATGAAGACCAAGGAGGGCATTAATCAGAGAGGCAGCACAGAGACCTAAGGTAACCCTGGAGGATCTCCGGGGCTAGGACGGAGGTTCACCTTCCAACAGGACAATGACCCCAAACACACTGCTAACGCAACACTTGAGTGGTTTAAGGGGAAACATGTAAATATGTTGGAATGGCCTAGTCAAAGCCCAGAGCTCAATCCAATAGGAAATCTATGGTCAGACTTAAAGATTTCTTTTCACAAGCGCGAAACCGTCCAACTTGAAGAAGCTGGAGCAGTTTTGCAAGGAGTAATAGGCAAAAATCCCAGTGGTAAGATGTTGCAAGCTCATGGAGACTTATCCAAAGCAACTTGGAGCTGTGATTGGCGCAAAAGGTGGCTTTACAAAGTACTGACTTTAGGGGGGTGAATAGTTACGCACAGTGACTTTTTCTGTTATTTTGTCCTACTGTTTGCTTCACAATAAAGAAAAAAACATTTTCAAAGGTGTGGGCATGTTCTGTTAACCAAATGATGCAAATCCTCAAACAATCCCCATCAATTCCAGGTTGTGAGGGAAGACATGAAAAATGCCAATGGGGTGAATACTTTTGCAAGGCACTGTACTTCTGTTTTTTTTTTGTACAAGCTCAGACTTTTAAAGCTCTAAGGGCAGAACACATTTGCATGCTTTATACAGTAAGATTTAGTTACATATGGTTATAGCGGGTAAAAGCAGAACAATTTGCATACAATTGTTAGAAAACATTTCCATCAGTTTTACATTATTTTAGAATTTTTCAAACTTTTCTTAGTCTTAGAAATGGTCTTGCTTCCATGTTACCTTCTGTAATGCCTCCAAGGTCTAATTTATGAATCTTATAAAAGTAATTATTACCAATAACAACCGCTTGAATTACAATAGTTATACACTCATGAAAGTAGTTTCTCTCAAAAGACATTAAATAAGAGCATAGCTAAATTCACTTCTGCATTGCAATACCCCTGTAACAGTAGGTCTGTAGATATACTAACAATAGTCATGTTTCTAATACTACCAATTATAGGACTGTGTACTTCTGCACGGTTTGTTGTTTGTTGCAGAGAGTACACAGTTTGTGATGTGTGAAAGCTTGTGCAGACTACACAACCATCCCAAATTTTGATATTGCTGTACTACATACACTAAAAGACTATTTTTGAACCAATGAGTAATAAATCGGTTAGTCTGACAGAACTGACTACTTGTCTCAGTCATTTTTTAAAGCAGCTTCTCCAATAGGAGGATTTTCTGCTTTTCTCTTTTTTAAAGAATTGTAACAAGATGAAGATTGGTGTAGTGTGTTTGCAAAAATCATCACAGAACTTAGGATTCAGTACCTAAGGGTGTTTCTTCACACCTCACTCTTTACCCAGCCTTAGTTGCACTTTTTGCTCATTAATAATTTTCCTCTTGAAACTCTCAAAGGGGTTCTTCTCAAACTAAACAACCAATCATACGGGCACCAGTGCTAATTCCATGTTACCTGATTTAGTACAATTCTGTGATTTTTAAAATTCCGTCTGGGACTGGCAAAAGATGGCAGGAGTCTACATTCGGCCTTTTCCCAATTTTAGCTATGTAGCACTACGTTGTCACTGAGCAAAATCTGCTATGACTACAGACCGCTCATTCCCTGCAATGACTGACCCATTTAACAATCTTTCATTCATGGTAATCAATCCCATAATTTGATGTGCTGTGCAGGCCTCAACCAGGTACTTACTATACTTTCATTCACTGCATATGCCAACATTTTTAGCACCATGGTTATCCCCTATGCATAATGTTGACTTATTAATAAGCTGTTGAACTGCAGTGATTCTGTCACTAAGGCGACATTGTCACAGCAGGAGCTGTTTTCTGCTCCTTTCTCTTCATTTGCTTTGGAGAAATGGTGATAAATAAAGCTGCTATTGAGAAGAGCTCATTGGCTTCTGAATGTGATTCATAATTTGTGTTTCAATGTGTTGGCGATGGTAAGACTTTACTGTGAAAGCAGGATGTGTTAACAATAGCAGTGAGGGCAGCTAATTCTTCCAAAAGTTGACCCAATAAAGTTGATGTATAAACTGATGTAGTTAAAAGATTGCAATGCAACAAACACTGACATTACAACACATGAGCAGTAAACATTTTGTAACTGGAGCTACATGTGTAGTTTAGCAGTTCCCTTTTGGTTTGATAGCATTAACCTGGCAATAAGAGAGCCAGGCACAGCTGAAGTGGTTACATAATGTCTTTGTGGTTACTTAGTTTTATTTTAGTAGTTGACACTGGTAGTTGAAACAAAGTTAGTATGTTTGAATTTTTTCTCTGGATGTCTGTCTTTAATCGCAGGAATTATCATCCTTAAAGATCTCAAGTGAAAAGCTCAAATGTTGCCCCCCCCCAGACAAAGAGTTAGTGTCTCAGTCTTTCTACCACACATCACCATACTTTAGCACTCATTGTGAGCTTAATTCAGAGTGTGTAAAGTTAGGTGGCGTTTACGCAGATTAACAGATGCTTGCTTGAGTGTTTGTCCATGCAGACTTGGCCTATTCACTGTACGTACTGAGGATTTGGGATGGGCCGACAAGATTATTCAACACAATTTGCTTCTTTTTCCTTTTCAGTGGCTTTTCTTTAATTTTTTTCATACAGCATTTCCTTTGAATATAGTGTACGTTTTAATTCAATTTTGTTATGTAATGACTTCTGTTGGACAACAATTCATTGTGAAGCTTCTTTTGTTTATATGCCTTTTTTGTCTGAACATACTGTATTTCGTTTAAGAAATCACTAATAGATAATCAAAGTGTCAATTATTTAAAAGAAATGGCATTCAACGACAAGACTGTTCAGATATGCCTGCATTTCCATTTAAAAGTTTTTAATGTTTATTATTTCCAGTCCTGTAAATCTGCCCTTGTGTGCTCGGCGGCCTGATGGTCTCTCGTCTACAGTCAATGACACCAGTAATCAATGTTTGAAGAGCAAAGATATTTAAAGATCTAAACAATGATATAAAAATATTTATATCACTCTGGCCTTTCTATTTAGAGCTCCACCACGTAGGCAACCATACAATAACTTTTCTGAAATAAAATATTGTATATAACAAATAGCATGATTGTGAATTGAATCTCAAACCAGCAATGCCAGCATTTAGTACTGTTAATGTATTAGCATGCTAACAGTTGACAGTTAGCTCTTCCACCAAAGTATCACTGGTGCTAACGGCAATGTCATTCATTTGCCATTGGTGAGTGAAATGTCAAGAGTATCCCAAAAGTAATTACAAGGGATCCTTCAAGGGAACATGAATGACTAAGCCATAATTATCAACCTTGTGTTGGCGCAAGAGGAAATGTCAGGAATCACCAACTCATTTTCTCGGCATCATGCATGTCTGTGCAGACTGTAATGGGAATCCATCCGATAGCTTTTTAAATATTTCAGTTCGAGGTTTGTGGACTGACTGGCTGACAGTCAGACATTAACATCCCAAGAACCATTATGGTAACATGGCTAAAATAGACTCTTAACTTCCCTGGTTTGAGTCATGCAAACCTGTCTCCTAGAAATTATGTTTGCATACTAATAATTTAGTTTCCCAATTACGTTCTTAAACAAAAAAAAAAACGTGAAACTTAATCACTCCCTGGATTATGTTAACTGGCAGTGTTTCATTTTGGACATGTTGGATGCAATATTTTAGAACTGACCAAGGGGAGAGCACTCCCAGATCAGGCAAAGATATGCCCCTTGTGCTTTTATTTCGGCAGAAAGTGCATAAAGGACTGTTAATTATTTACATGCGGTGCATTTTCCCTGGGGTGAGATATGTCCTATGAATGAAATTGTAGTGAATTTCTTACACAAGACTAACTTGTACCTGTAATAGGCAATTTGTTTTTGCATGTCATATCGATGCACTATGATTCCAATAGTTTGACAGTCACTCAGTATTGAACTACTGCCCAGCACTATCTTGCACCTTGTAATAATGGCTCACATTTGTTTGTGGGCAGACATTGTAAGCCACTGTCCCTGGGTAAGTTTTTTATTTTATTTTTATTTCTCTGTACCGTCTGTGCACCACCGCACAAGAGTTAGTATGAAGACGGCTAAAGGGTCACAGCAGACAGAGATGTTAATCAGTTGTTTAAACTTTGCCATATCAATACAGTGCAAGTCAGTAGCTCCAGTCCAGCCCCATCAGTCATTCTTACACTCTCATTCACCGTTTTTTTTTCTCACCAAAATGAACTTAAGCGTGTGCACAGCTTTCTTCAAAACACCATGAATCATTCATGTGGCACGTCTTTTCAGAATAATTTCCCCTTCACCTCACAGAATTAAAGCCTTGCTGTCTCATTTTCAAGCAACACAGTAAGTGAAGACTGTGAGATTTATCACACTAGCCATTAGTGGCGTAAACCTATTTTTCAGCTGCATGATCTGAGAGTGTTGTTTCTGGCCGAGTAGCAACTAGACCGCAGCCAGGATTGGAGACTAAATAATTAAAAGCACACTCAAATGACTGAGTATTGGGTTCAAGCAGTTTTACAACCAGTATGAACCAAGCTGTGTTTACCTATGCCGTTCTGGCCACAAATGGACGTTTTTTTTGCTGAAAATGCAGCATGTTTGTTTAAATGCTTCAAATTAACAATTAAAAGGAAGAGTACATGGAGTACATACATGGACGTCAGCCAGCAAGAGACTAGTCCCTGGACAAAATGAAGAAGATTTTGACCTTGTTAGTTACATCCAGCTGTAACTAATGAAAGCAGGGGAAGCCGATGCAAAATAGCCTTTTGCCAAATTCTGGCATTTTATAATTATGCATTTTATTAATTTGCACTGTCAATTTCTTGAAAGAATTGAAGTGACAGTCACAAGAAGGTGACAGCAAACATTCTTGGTCCGGAAAAGTGAGATACACCACGAATTGCATTCTGGGAAACGTTTGGTGAAAAGTGCTATAAATTTGTCCTGTATGGTTCTGTAATGTTGGACATTAAATTGATGCCACTTAAAATACCCTTTGCTCTGTGATTCTTAAATTTGCTGTTGATACTTTAGATAACTTTAAGTTTTTAAAGCAATTACATTCCTTGAGCTGTGCTAGACAGGTCTTGATATGTCGTCTATATTTGGCTAATTAAGAACAGGCGTAGAAATGCATCACAAACAAAATGGGCCTAGAAACATTACTAATTGCTGTTTGCCAAAATAAGCTCCTATTAAGAGTTAGTTACTCACACAGAGCAAATTACAGTCCGAGGAACGTCTGCTGCCAGCAATTATCTCATAAGTGGGTTGGTCTATTTCACCATTATCTTCCAATGTTTAATCTTAAATTTGTTCTTAACCCTTGTATGGTATTTGGGTTAAATTGACCCATTTCTAAATTTTTACAAGAAGAAAAATGGTAAATATGCATTTTTCTATCTGAAAATCAATGGCCTTACTTTAAAAAAATGTATCACACTACCATTTTTAATTAAGTTTGGTTTGTAAACTGAATTGTAGAAGTAAATTTTCTTAGTTGTGAAAATCATTCTATTGATAGATTCTTGTTTTAAGTATTTTCAGTTTCAATACAGTAAAAAAAACAAATTCAAGCACAAAAGTATTGTTTTAAGTCAAATCATTTTTGAGTGAATCTAATTCAAGTGACTGCAGACCTTTTTATGCTACTTTAAAATCTCAGAACAACCAAATGGGATTGATGTGTGGAGGTACAGCGCAACCGCAAGAGAAAGTTACAGTTGGTTGGTTCTCTTATAACCCGGAGGGAACGTTCCCTAAACGTTAGTTTTTGGTTTGGTTTGAACTAATCTTTAGAGAACCATAAACTACTGTTCCCTAACGTTCACTAAACAATCTGTGTTAGTGGGGTTGTCATTAAAAGAGACAGTCCAGCTGCAGTTTTAGATGTTTTTCAGCCAGCTGTACACTCCTTCTATGCTGGTAGTATGTGCTAGCAAAAAGGTTAGGATATTTACAAATGGATTTGCATGTTAATGAGACTTCCACTCTACCTGGGAGATTAAGATTTTTCTTTCCTTTTTCAAACTTTATTTTTGATTTGTCTCCTCTCAGGAAATACACCAGGAGAATTCCTGCTCATAAACTTAAATCCTCCGTCTTATTCATTGTCCAGTATTACATAAGTGTTGCTCTTTCATACCAGACAAAGCTGTACACACCCACAAACCTGACCGCAACCTCATACAGTCACCCTACATTAGCACACGAAACTTAAAGCATCTTACACCTATAATCATGTGATACTTTACTATACTATTAATACACTATTAATGTAGTATGCTTTTTTGCTATTCAAATATGGTGCCGTTGCTCAGGAAGTCTTTCCAGGTTGTCTCGGTTCCTAGTATAAGAAATAGGGCTGGGCAATATGGAGAAAATCAAAAATTATATTTTTGACCAAATACTTTAATATTGATAAGCTATTGTAGGGTTGACAAGTGTTGCTTTCCCAAAGTATTTACACAAAGAGGTTTGTGATAAACGAGCATCAGTAATGCAAATATAATGATTAAGTGGGTGAGGGCAAAAAACAACAGCTGGAACAGTCTGGTAGGTTCGATATATCTTATAATCCGAGTGGACTAGCTGTCATTTCTGGTCAGGTTAATTGTGAAATGAAGGAAATATGGCACGTCTTGCTAGTTGTTTAAAATGTAAATGTTAAATGGTGGCACATCATGCTATTTTTTTTTAATCTGCTGTTCTTTGGTCTCTTTATGACCAAGTTTCTCTTCTTTTGAAAATTAATTAATTTAATAGGTATTTCAGGTGTCCGTTTTGCATCAGGTCCAAATGTTGGACTCAGGGCTGACACAGCTACCCTCTCTTTAAAAACACTGAAACGCAAAGCATCATGATCAGTCAGATCAGATGATTAGATACACTAAACAGAGCTGGAACAATCAGTTTTGTCACTTCATTGATCATTTCTTTGCACACCAGAGGTCCGTGCTCACATTTAAGGCTGTTGTCGATAAATATTTGCCTGAGAAAGTACTTCACAATTGTTTTTAATCAAACATAAACTGATAGTGTAAGCAGCATTCAGTTTTCTAGAAACAATGTAACTTTTTCTTTTTTTAAAGCTTGAATTTACTGTTTGCAGACAGTAGTCATATTTGGATACCCTGCTTTACAGAATGAAGAACAGGTTTTAATTTCAAGCACGATATTCTTTCATGTTCACCTTAGAGTTCTCTGACGCTGTACATCATGCAGGCTTAGCTTTAGTACCTGCTGTCAGGCTTCCTGGATCATCATCCTGAACAATGAATCTGGAGTGCATTGGTGTAATTAACATTCATTTCTAAAACTCCCCTGTAATAGTCATTTATATAACATATGTCATCTTTCCAAAACCAGCACCGTTTAACTCCCACCCATATCAAAAGATTAACAAAAATGAAAACGGGTCCTCACATAATTAAGTAAAACTTTAAGCCCTTGGCGTCTACATTTTTATTTTTATTTTTTATGAGAAAGGTTACCCTTACAAGATTTATGATCCTATTTGCTTTTTTGAAAGTTTGACAAATGACACACATGGAGCAATTGTAAACACACACATGTCTGCATGGTGCCATGGTACTCATTGATCCCCAATAACCCTTGAATGCTGTATGTGCCTTATGCAGTTGTGTTGCTGCTCTGGCTCAGAGTTCTGTTTACGACAATCTGTTGGCAATGTCTGGGAGCTGCACTACTGCTACTGCCAGTTCCCCAGATGTGACAGTAATAGGACCAACTGATCAAACTGATGCCAGCCTATCAGATGCCAAACACACAGGGGCACAATGTCTTCCTCATGAATTTAATGCCTAAATACCGGTTGGCAGCAACTGCTGTGGTCATCAGACATGAAAAAAATTAATTTGGTTGGTCTACTGTAAAGCGTCTTTGCCAGATATGTGTTCCAGGTTGGCAGACAGTTTCATAGCTATAACCCCTGCCAAGGAGGTCGGGTTTTTGCCTTTGTTTGTCTGGCTGTTGGTTTGTTTTTACTGTCTGTCTGTCAGCAGGGTTATGAAAAGAACTACTGTCCAGATTTTCATGAAAATGGTGAAAGGGTTTAGCATGGGCCCAAGAAAGGTCCCATCACATTTCGCCTCATTAAGTAAATCAGTACAAAATAAACAATCATAGTAAATATGCATTTGCTTGCTACAGTGTTGATGATAGTTAATCCTCTCAAACACAACCCAGAGCAATAAAACTCAATGGCAGCAGTAAAGCCACAGTAAATGTGCCAGTGTGAAATTTCAACAACACTCTACCATGCAGATGATGGAAACTTTTCAACATTTAGACAAAATGAATGCAACATGGATAGACGTGGGCCAATCCATAGTCGTGAAAATCTGTAACCTAGCATTGGCTTAATATAGCAGGTTCTTGCTCGCAATATACCAGTTTGGTTGTATGTGTTATTATAAAGGATTGAGAATAAGTGTAACCACTGTCATGGAAGTTTCTTGTACAGCGAGAGAGGAATTTGTTGGAAGTGAGACGTTGTTGAAACAAAATAAAGACAGACTGCAAAATGAATCAAGGTTTGGTCTTCGGTTAAGGTTTAATTGTTTTCTTCAGAGAACAATCAAATGACAAGAATGGTTTTCACAATGCACACATCAGCTACATCGTGACAAACACCTTGCCCAATTACAACTACAGTTTCCTGCCTTATAACTTGTTCCCCCAGAGAAAAACATACCATGTTTGGAAATCTTAGTATAACAGTTAATCTTCCCAGGCAGACAAGTTGGAGCTGTTACGTCTTTCTGAAGCTGCCCTTTGAGTGTCAATTTTCTTCACCAGTCATTCTATCTTAGCTAAAAAAATAACATCTTGTAAGTTTCTATAAATAGGTCTATGGCCCTGACCCTGGACCTGGCTGCATAAACATTTGTCCTGGGACAGCTGTTTTGTGGCATTTGTCCTTAGGGGAAAAATGCGAAGACAAACAGTCGTCTTCTCCTTCAGAAAGGACACACAAAGAGAGATTCAAAAGTCATACACCCTGCAAAGCATTGTGAATAATTATATGAATAATCAACAGATGCATATTATAGAAGGACATATGAAATGCTTAAATGTAATTTTTCCATTACACCACAGTCCAACATTCATTGTCTGTTCCAAAGGTTTTGATGCTTGCCATTGTTGACGGGATTTAAAATATAAAATAACATGCAAGTAGACATAGAATACAAACATAATCTTTGTTGGCTTTACCTTGAGTATATACCATCAAAACAAAAAATACAGAACCTTAGCAATTGAGTAAATATGGGGAAAACTATAATTACACACCAACTCTGGTTGTCGAAAAAGGAAAAGTACTCCAACGGTTAATAAGCTACAACCCAACCAAGAATGGAATCTTGTCAAATGACATGATTGACCTTATTGGGAACCAGATACTTTAACTAATCTTTTGATGCAAAGTAACAAAAGGTATTAGCATAAGGAGAGCCACTGGTCATCAGCTATAGGACTACACAGCTACTGCTATAAAGGGCACTACCATACTCAGTTGCAGTTTACCAAGCAATTTTGAAGTGTTTTATTAGTAAAGTCAGCACATGTTGCTTTGCCCCCGTGAAAACATATTCTATTGGAGCTGGTCTGTACAGTTTGTTCAGACTCCGTTGGGTGATTCATTTTCACAGGTTGTCAGGATTTGCCTTGCATAAGCCATATTAGGCTACACAGCTTTTAAACAGTCTTATCTGCAGCTAAGTCTAAATAAACGTATTCATGTTCAGCATTTAAGGGGGTTCTGTAACTTTTCTATTTTCCTACTAGACCAGATGCTCCATGCATTGAAGGACTAGTACTTCAAACATAGACTGGAAGTAAATAGCTTTTTTTTAAAGGAAAATGTACTATTTTGCTGACTGTTGTGTTTGGTTGGTTGGCAGGTGGGATGATGTGTTCCAGTTAATAGTGGAATCCTGCTTGTTCTTTTTATATTTTTTGGACCTGTTCTGAGCCCCTAACCGTTATCTTCCAGTGATGAGGGTATAAACAACCATTCTTGCTTTCAGAGAAGCTCCTGTCATGTCAGTGTTCTCATGAAAACTTTTAATTTTTTACTAATTAAAATAAAATGCAGGTTACTGGAAAAAAATTAAGTCTGTACAAAATGAAATGGCATGGAAACAAACTGCACACAGACTATAAAAGCATTATTTGCTCAAAACAATTCCTCAGCTGAGTAATGACCCCACAATGCACAGTAACACTCGTTGGTATTCGTTGGGGAGCAAAAAATGTAATACTGCTTGCACCTTTTACATAGGTTAAAATAGTACTGAAGAGATATTTTGATTTGTGGTTATGGACTGTATAACCCACAGTGCTAAAATTATTTTATAACCAGTCAAATGTCAGTGGTTTGGTAATTGGTCTTAGGGTCTAGTACGAGGTCTAGTAAGATTGTACATATTGCTCATCATATTAATAATGTATTTTTTTGAAGTTTAACAATTTGTTTCTAAATTGTTAAACTTGGTGCTGGACTTTGAATGCCCAGCTTAAAGACAAATTAAAACAAAAAACGTGTAAACCTACTGTATATGGCGGTAGAAAAGGTACTGCCGTCATGCTGCTCATGACGTTGACATTGACGGCCATAGAGGAAGTTGTACTAGCATTAGCTCCAAAGGTAGTTTATCCAACTTAGCTAATGTTCACTGGAGCTGATGACGTTGAGGCCGCAAAACAGTCACACTTAGTGTTGCAGTGAGGTAATTTTGAGACAAGACTCCATGCCATGCTGCTGTCCTGCATTGCTCTGTTGACTGACAAAATGCGAGTCGACTCGTGGTGCTTCTTGGCTGATTAGTTGAATCATGATGATGGCACATCTCTAGAATATTTACCTAATTTCCAACAAACAAGATGCATTGACACTTGGTTATGGGTAAGCAGTACAAAGTCACGTCATCCTGCGGGGCCCGTGGTGGATGAGATAGTATAGAAATAGGGTTCTGCCTGTGTAGAATGCTACCGTATCGGTCAAGAAAGTTTGGGTTTCCACAAAATGGTTCCTTGATTAAGCAGCAGAAAGGGGAAATTATCATTATTGTTGGCTAAAATTGGCTAAAACAAATATTGAAGTGAACTGAGTGACTTGGTACCATTTGGGTTGTTTTAGTGAACATTTTGTGAGATTAGGGTTGTGGCCATTCTGGGGGTATTTCTGAACAGGAAACAAATAGATGTCTGAGAATTTCTCCAACGTGGGTTTTTAATGGAAAAAACCTACAAGAAACAGCTTATCGCAAAGTTTGCCGTGATTAAACTAACCTTATAGTGAAGACTATATTGTAGTGCAAAGAGAAGTACTTCCACTCTTGGTTATGGGTAACCAGAGTACAAAGTCCCATGATCCCGCAGGGCCTGTGGTGAATGAATGAGATGGTAAATATAGCATCTGTTTTTAACTGCTCCTTAATGTTTAATCTTTTTATAATGCAATGTAACTTTTATTTTTGTTTTTTATTTTGACTGTTTTTAACTGCTCTTTAATGTTTAATTTCTTGTACTGCACTGTAACGTTTACTATTGTAATCTTTTTATGTAAAGCACTTTAAGTTGCTCTGTTGCTGAAATGTTCTCTACAAATAAAGCTGCCTCGCCTCGCCTTGCCTAAGCTACAAAACAAGAAACACATCCTTGAATTTAAGAATGCATCCTGCAATCGAAGTGAAGGAGAGACAGAATCTAAACAGAGGCAGGTCGCTCAGCTTTAAGTCTCATCTTATTAGTCCAAAACGTTACGACTGCTGGACCAGTTTACTCCTTCTCACCAGTCTAGTCTTTTAAACATATTGATTTGAGCTTCTGAAAGTGATGGAAATAATGTATTCTCATTGTTCTGTAGGAGTTAGATCAGTACTTTGAGTGTGTACAATGCACGTGGGCTTTTAATGCTGTTAAACACATGCTTTGTGATGTGGAATGTTGAATGATTAATTGTAGTATATTATGGGATGGAATATCCATACATTCTTTAAAACAATTCACAATTATAACTCTATGCATGCACTTAAATTACTGTAAATAATTGTTGCATCAGATTCTGTAAATTGCTCAGAGGTTTGGCAAATAGCTCTACTCCCTACTGCATTACCATGTTTTACCAATATACACACATATTAATAATGCAATTTAATTCATAGTTTAGCTAGAATTTACTGTGCTATTTCCTTCTAATTGCACCTCCATATATGTGATAAGAGAAGCTCTCACTAATTGGCTGTTTCTGCGCGCCCGTATAAATGCCACAGATCAGCAGCCACTGCTGGCTCCACTGAAAATAATGAGCTAATAAAGATAAGGATCATGGGAAAATTGCAGATTGGGGTCCAGTCATATTCCCTGTGACTGTGGATACACATAAGACCCTCTATTGTGAAGTAATTATAGACAATCAGTTCTTTCTATGCAAGTATAAATTCCAAAATTAAAGGCTATGGCCACATTGAAGAACCTTGAGGTTCTTAAAATGAGGTTTTTAAAATGATGTGTGACGAGTAAAGACCTTGACTGCTAAGACCCTGACAACTCATTGTTGGAACTCCTTTCATTCTCTGGACTCATTGTCAGTTCATTTCAAGGCCTGCAGTTCATAAGCAGAGTCCTTCTCACTGCTGTGATCCTTGTTATGTTTGTATAGTACAATGTCTGTATCTTACACAAACTTTAACATGTCCTTTTTAAGATATTACCAAAAACATGTTTTTGTTGTGTATTAAATGTACGTTACAAACTTGCTCCAATGGTAAAAACCTACAGCATGTGTTGAAAAAAATCCTGTATTGCAGTGACCGCCTCTGTTGGCTTTTATTAATGTTTCCTGCACCTACGTGTATACGTTTTTCTTGTGTTGAATGGAATTGCTTTTGATTGTGATTATAGTAGGGCTATGTCAGTTGTTTGCAATGATTAAACTTGAGTACATCTCAAAGGTACTTTATTGCAGAGAGCACTCTGGATAAGATTAAATATATTAATGAGTATGAAAATCACAACCAGCACATACTTTATATTTAAAAAGAAATGCATACACGCATCACAGTAAGTCGATCATTATTCACAAAATTCACAAATAGACCAACTGACAGATCTCTGACGTGCAATGTGTTATGGGATTTGTAGGACTTGGATCCAGACTGTTACAGTAAACACTTTCAAACAGTACTAAAGTTGCAGCTAGCAAGGCACCTTTGTGATTATATGTGTGTTATTTATTCAGTTTTCAAAATTTACAAAGCTGAAGTTAGCTTAAGTTGGCTGGCAGAGGTTGACTCACCAAGGACTAACAAGCCACCAATGTAATGTTTTTAATTTTAAAAATGTTCAATGAGAATGATACAAAAATCATCATTCCCTCAAATATCGTGAATCAGATCGTCAAAATAATCCCAATTAGATATTTTCCTCATATCATGCAGCCTTGAAAGCACACCCTCCTGTGTAACATTGCTTAAATTATAATACATACTGATTAAATAATCCATCTGCCCTTCTGCTTTTGAAACAAACTTGGCACACTTACATCACAATTGAACTGCCAGTCCAATCTTTAATCATCTACACAGCAGAATATTTCCAGGTTTTGTCTTAAGATAATAATTTTATGTAAAATAAAATAGAGGTCAACCAAATAATCGTCATTTTTTATATAATCTGCATTGTCCGGTTTTTTATTTCATTTTATTTATTTTTCATAAAAAAATAAGTTTTGTTTTATTTATTCAGTGCAGAAGTGAAGATCCACTAAGATTTTTTTTGTGTTACATTTTCTTCAAACCTAAAATAAGAAATGCTGCTGGTTGCTACTGTGTGCAGCACTACTATTGTTTACCTATACCATTTTACCTAATGTTACTGCTGGGCTTTTGGTGAAATCTACAAAGAGCAGACATTTTGAAATGTTATGATAGAAGTTCAATTTAGGTAGAATATGCATTTCCGCAGTTAATGCTCTTGCACGCTTTAGTAAGCTCAGTGTGAACCTGATCTTCTCAGTCAAGTGAACATTCACCCTGTGATCCATCAGAGTAATACCAGTCAGGGCTGAGTACGGATGGAAAGTGAGCATAACATGCTTTTCTGTGAGTGCTTGACATGAACTCCATTTGAGAGCAGATGGAATAGCTAACCATTGCCTCCTTGCTAGTTGAAGGGAATCCATGAGTCTTTCTCTGCAGGATAGGAATTTGGTATTAGGAGATTGAGTAAGTACTTCTGCATCTTAATATGAAGATCATTTGTATTCTGTGCTGTGCCTCACATTGCACACATTACACCACCATTCATGATATACACTTGTCTCCAAGAAAAGTCCTTAAGCCACTGAGAATTAGTTTGCTCAAAGCATCCTCATATAAAGTCCTAGAGAGTGTGTGGAGTCATTTGCTAAAGTCTGATATGTCACCTACAGCCTTCCAGCAGGTCAGGGCATCATTCAAAGGTCCGGCTGTATTCTATAGTCATAATTGGCTGGTTAAACAGTTAAATTTGGTGGGGAAATTAGAAGCCACTGAGACCTGTTAACAAAACGTTAAGCCTCTTGCCCTGCAAAGTCTCTAAAACTCATTAAGAACCAAAGCCACAATGCATCTCCGGTTGCTAGTCATTTTATAGCTTCTCTTCTCCTTTTTTTAAACTTGTCACATTTCAAAGCAGATGGGTTGCACCCTAGGATTGGCTCTCTGCTATTTATTCTCATTCTCTTTTTTAGCACTTCTTTCCACTCTGGTTGTTCCAACATTGGGGTAATTACCATTCAGCACTCTCCTGAAGGCTTTGGCTCTAAAATCCAATCGGCAACCAAGCAAGTTTTAACTCTCAAATTCCCATATGTTGAAGCAGTAAAGCCCTGTCCATTGATTTAGCGGTAACATCCTCTTTCTCTTTTAGTTGCGTTCAAACTGCACTGGCTTTTATACTTGGTTATATATAATATCAGAAATAGATGGACTTTGTTAAAGGGTGCCTGTGGGTTGATCTAAAGTATAAAGCTTTTCAGACCGAGCAAATTGCAGATAGTATTTCAGTTGTTGCTGTTAAACTGGACTGCATTATACAAGATAATTAATTGTAATTTTTCAACACTTAGAAGACAATATTGGCAGTATTGACAGCTAAATAGATTACAGACTATTTCGTTCTGTATGACAGGTGCAATATTGGAAAATCATTCATCATTTGCTTTTCTTATTTACATTTGTCTAAATTTGTCAACTTGGAGACTTCCAAACATCAACATGTCATTTATTAATATATATTCATGTCAAAATGATATATAAACATCTTTTTTTATTCTATTTAGTTTGGAAACGCTTCCAACACGCCATGTCGCATGTTCTAGTATTCGTGATTATTGGTGCGGCTCAAGCCGGGCGGGAGACGTGCAGGCAGTGTGTAAGCTCTAACCTGTTAAGATGAGAGCCGAAATAAAAACGGACACGCCACGCAGCTGAAAGGCTCGTGCGACGCATCCAGTCTGTTGTCTGTAGACTGCCATTTAAAATGCACCGTTTATCTTATATCAGTGAACACTTGTGTGTGGAGAACGATTGCTTAAAAGCTAAAAAGTTGTGTTGCGCACAAACGTAGTGTTTAAAATTTACGGAGACAACTAAATTTAATATATTGACTTCTTTTGAAATACATTTTCCAGTTTTGTTGGTTTTGATTTGTTTGTATGTAATAAAAAACAAATATCGAACTATGAAATATTGAATATTGAGGTGGTTGCCAAAAGGGGCAACCAGAGACCACAAAAACATTACTGTCGAGCCCTGCAATATCTGGTTTGAATCTGATAATAATAGTTTTAGGGTCCTTTTTAAAGACCCTATAATCTACAAACCCCTCTTTACAAGGAGAGAGGGATTTCCAGAGCTTTTGCAAATGCTTATGGTTATTTGGTTGTCCCTTCACACCATCTTTTTTTGCATGGTTATAAACTCAGCATTGTTCAATCTCACATATCTTTTAGTCCTTCTCCTGTCTCCCTTCACCCTGGACACAAAAGACAATAAAACACTTGCAGAGAATGCTGTGCCCTCTAGAAGGTCTTTATCAATCAGCGTTAGCTACCTGCCACAAGCTTATTACTCCGGGCCATATGTGACACAGCAAACCTATTAGAAGGGAACTGTTGGTATGCTGAAAAGCCAGCTAACATACACAGTAAGCCTCTACTTTAGCCACCCCTGAACCTTCAGCTGCCACTACATTTGATGAGCTTCGACAATGGAGGCTGTTCATTCTCTTTTCTTCCCTTCTCTAAATTCTGTCCTCTGATTATTGCTGTGTAAATATTAATTATAGACCTTTTGTATGAAGTCCAGCTGTAATTCTTTTCTCTGTTGAAGAAGATTATACATGGTGGCAAAGACCTACAGAATATATGATTGCCTTGGTATAGCTTATGTGATAAAAAGGAACTACTCTACACATTCTGCAGATATTAGGCAATATTATCATTCATTTTGCGGCAGTTTTATGTCCACATGTGGAAAGTAAATCCAATATTCACGTTCCTTTTAGCTCTAGTTTGCAGTGTATCTTTTGAGTAGTAGTGTACAATAGGTTTATTAAAGATGTTTTGTTGAAAACATCTGCCTACTGCTGGAAATAGTTATTAAAAACAATTAGATAGCTCATATATAAATTTGACAAAAAAACAAAACCATGTTGTATCAACTATATGAGAGGAGCTTTACGTTTTACTGATTTAATTGTTTTAACGTTTTTGCCAAAATATCTGGAAAAAAAGACCTGATCTTAAAACGCATTTGTCTGATTTTGATTTAAAAATGATATTTTCCACCTTTCTTTAATTAGAATTGTTTTGCCCTCAGATCTACATTAGCTGTTGGCTGTGGTTATCACACAGATGTTTGATACCTCCTGCCAAATGTCTTTCTCACAGCTTGTCAAACACAGGTGTAACTGATGACATTAATATTTGCTGCATCCAATTTACTGTAGTTGTGCTTGTGCCACGACATTGGTGTTATGCCTGCTGGCTCACTGGCATGTTTCCTAAATGGAGCAGAGCCATCATTAATGTTATTACTTAACACCTGTGCTTTTCCTTCTTTGACAAGTCAAAATGTCTGATGTGAAAAAAGGTCTGTTTGACTGAGAGACAATCAGATGTTGACAGTGATGCATCATTTCTAGACATCTGAGGCTAAAACTGATAAACTGTGCCACAACAATGCCCGTTTCTAAATGTTTTGTGTGTGTGTGTGTGTGTTTGTATGTATATATGTGTGTGTGTGTGTGTGTGTATATACACACACACACACACACATACACACACACACACACACACAGTACATTTCAGACTGTACTAGTGGTCATTTAATTTAATTAGTTATTACTGTATTTTCAGACTCATTTTAGTTCTAAAAATGACCACAAGGAAACAGACGGGCAAGCTGTACTTCTATACTGTAATAATGTCGAGCACATAATTATACTCCTCAAAGCCACTGACTCGTCCTTTGAACTGTGTCCCACTCTAACAAACATTCACTTAACCCGGTGGAAATTTTTTATTCAGCAGACATTAACAGCTCTACAGAGCACAAACCATAGATTTTAATTGAGTCATTTTTCCTTGTCAAAATCTGCATACAAGGACAGACGTTCCCAGGGTGCATAGCGGCGTTGTCCGACCCCAGAATCCTTTGAGCTGAAATTTGAACCAGATACAGTGTTTGGATGAATGTAGGGTGTTTTGGGGCAGCAGATTAGTGGGTGGATTTGTTTAACAGAGAGTCAACCAGTATCATATCCAGAAGTTTCTGCACTTCAGATGTTTTTATTTTTTGAAGATCATATCCTCTTGTAAGAATGCATGGAGAAAATGCAAGGTATTATCCCCATAAAACTCCTGTACTTTAAAAGGGTTTGAAAATAATGTCAGATAATGCAAGGGAAGACCAAGGCCATGGAATTAGCCATTACATTGTTCATTCCAACAGCATCCAAAAACCTGAGAACAGTTCAAGGATGACATCTCTTTGATCTTTAATTAACAATTCTGATTTGTACAGTGCTATGAATCTTAATTCACCATATCTAGAAAGATTAAATTTTTCCCCTGCCTCAACAGGTACACAGGGATACCATTGCACATGGCAACTATTTAATTCTATTTCTAATCTATAATAAGGGATTAGTCACAATTCTTTTTAAATATGTCTTTGCTGGTATCAATCACATAAACAGCTGTATTGCCACATGGGAATTGTGTAAAAAAAAAAAAAAAAAAAAGGATTTCATGTATAAAACAATTTTATTTTGCAGTCAATCAGTACATCTTTTGGCACGTACTGAGCAGCGTTTCCTTCCCTGATTCATTTTAATGAAGAGAAGTCCCCGAAGTCATATGTAGGTACAAGGTAAAATGTGTGCATCACCTCTGCAAACAGTTGTCATAATATGGTAGTCTGGCTCCGCCCTCCTACCTACTTATGCTTAATGTTTATACAGAAAAAGAATGCAGCAGGAAAAAGTGAGGTCCCCAGTTTACAAATAATACATGCAGAAACAGACATACACAAATGTGTACATAAACAAACAAACAAACAAACAAACAAACACAGACACTAGACGGGACCAATCACACATGCATACAGAAGCAAACAGAAGTAAAGACTATAACACAATTTCTCCGCTTAGATTTCAAAGACTCAACAACACCTAGCCTTTAATTTTGCCAGAAGGTCACAAATGCCAGTTCAACCAGTTAGCATGAAATCAAACCATTTAAGCCTCGTACACCAGACCGGTGAAACCGTAAAGCATCCCAACTCTAGCAACAACTTCTTCTGATCGATATTAGTCATGTTTATACAACATTTACTCACAGCTTTTAATCAAATCAACATAGAATATTTCAGTTTTGTAAATGATGTATGATTTGTTTTCCATTTACCTTATATTACAAGCCAAATATTTGTTTGTTAGTTTGCACAAACATACCAGAAAGGTTGATTGTGAAATGTCTTACAGCTACATCAATTATTAAAAGGGTAACAAATGCTCCATAGCAACAACCATAATTATAAAACTGCAAGAACTGATAAGGGCTGTTGATCAGCAGCATTGACTCAGAAGTTACTTTGACATTTCTGGCTTACATAACTCATTTTCTTTATTTTTCTTTCAGTTGCTAAAGTGCTTTAAGACAAACTTGCAAAGACACAACTGCATTCAACATAAATGATCTTTGGGAAGTTATAAATTACACAGATATACCGTAACACTCTCAATCTCCTGTGTAACAGAATCACATTGTATGTGCATTATACACTACCAGTCAAATGTTTGGGGTCACTCACAAATTTCCATTGGACTCCATTATAGACAGAATCCCAGGTGAGATCAGTTGCCTTGTTTTTTTTTAACCAGGGCAGCAGTTTCCAGATTACATTATGTGCTTACATAATTGCAAAAGGGTTGTTTAATGTTTTCTTAGTTAGTTTTTTAAAATAATATCAGATTAGTAAACAAAATGTGCCTTTGGAACATTGGATGAATGGTTGCTGATAATGGGAAATGTAGATATTGCACCCACCCAGATCAGCTGGTATCCTGTCTATAATGGAGTGAAATTGAAATTTGTAAGTGACCCCAAACTTTTGACCGGTAGTGTATGTGCAATTAGGTTTTCAACAGTGCAGTTTGCAGAACACAACGTTGGCTACTGTATTGACCTGAATAAAAAATGGCCAACCTGTTGTGTAAGAGCTGTTTTTCAAAAATTACAACTTTAGACTTGAAAGGGTAGAAAGATGCAGAATGGCATGCAGCAAAGGGCCGCAGGTCGCAATCAAACTCCTGGTTGCTGCGTCAAGGAGTAAACCACTACATATGGGCACAAGGTGAGCTATCCAGGTGCCCCGAAAAATATTTTTTGAAGATTCAAAAATCTTTCAGTCCAGCTTGGAATGTTTCCCTAATATACTGTCAGCTCAAGGAGACGATAGATCTTCATCTGTGAAGCATTCTGTCTTGTAGATGTGAAATTCTACATTTGTGTTGTGCAACTTGTCTTTCAGTCAAATACTTGGACACTCTTCTGTCGAGTTCGTTAAGCTGTCAGAAGAATTTTGTCTGTTACCAATTTGCAGACTTTTTTTAGCTCCTCATGACATTTTGTATTCTGTGTCATTGTACATTTTTGCATTCTGGACCGGTTCATGTTCATACTGACTTTTTACAAACCAACCAAGAGGAGTAAAAGCTAAGTTATACAGACTGTCAGGTAACTCATTGATTGGAAATTTGTGTTGCTTGTCATCATGCATCATGAACGCATCATTAAAACCCAAATGGGGAAATTAAATTCTGGTCACTGACAGCGGGTCATGCAGCACTTTTACACTTCTAATATCTATGTTCTCTGGTGTCACAAAGAGCGCAATAACTGATTATAAGCATTTTTAGTATCATTAGACTGCAATTGACCGCATGTTATGAATAATAATGGGTCGAAACAGCACTAAATGTAGGCATCTTGTAAAGCAAAATTCTGAAAAGTATATTGGATGACTGTAGGATGTTTTGAGATCACAATGTCATACAATGTTTAATGGACTTAATGATCTGCCAGCCAATAAGGAGTAAGATACAAGCACAGCAGACTGCGAAAGAGCCCCACATTCACATGTTGGAGTGCATTTGATATCAAATTTATATATATATATATATATATATATATATATATATATATATATATATATATATATATATATATATATATATATACACACACTTCCTGAACTGTTGACAATGTGCAGATGGATTTAATAGTGTTGGTTTGTGTGCTTTCACACCACAAACCAACCGCATCACAGTCCACATGGAAGCGGACAGAGACGCTGCTTTTCACGCGGTCTCAATCTGGTTGGTTGGGCAACACCAGAGTTTGATGGTCAACTTTCACACCAGCCTTACAGACCTATAGAAACTTGCAACAATAAAGCTACAAACAACTCATAATGCATTCGCTGTTGTAACGGGTGTTACTCCAGTATCTCACTATTCAAAAAAATATATATCTGACATAGTTATTAGTATTTAATTGTCTAGCTTAGTGCGAGCCTGTATATTTAAAATGCATTTTCTAGAGAAGAACGTTGTCTTATATTTGCGCCAATACAGTATTAAACCAGAAAGTAACCATCGTAGTAACAAACGTTGAATTCATCCCAAAAGGTCAGTATTTTATATCCATAAATAATCAAGGCTGATGACTGGCCATCATATTTTCTTGTCAGCGGAGACTTTTGTGATGAGGTTTTACACAGTCTGTGTTGTAAGTTAAGACTAATTACACGGCCTTATCTGTCTCAAATCTTAATCTGTCATGGTGCATAATAGAAATCTGTGTCGTTTTTCACATTGCTTTATCAACAGCCACTGAGGGTGAAAACACAAATCTGAAGGCTTTTGAAGTTCTAGTTTATCAGCAGTATGTTTTCGATTTCAATTCCAGAAAGCTTAATGAAATGCCTGACATTTCCACCTTTTGTTACATTGCTGTGTGCTATAGTTAGCCTAAATGCAGTAGCCTCAACACTGGAAGAATATTATTTAAAATGCACACATCTGGTACTAAATGTTCACCAGATATGTGCATTTTAAACCATATTCTGCTTTCAAAGATGAATATCCCATCACATAATAAATATAACAAAAAGAGTAAATGCTTTTTGTGAGAAAATGCAAAATATTCACACTTTGGCACAGTATACTTATGCCCATTAAAACATGAAATGCCATTAGCAACCCATACTGTACTATTATTTTGCGTGCATAGCGTAGTTAAAGATTCAAGTTGATTGCAGTGTAATTCGCCATCCCTCCAGATCTAATTTAGGCAATGTGCATTACGAGATAATTGTCCCTTCAGCGGGATGTTGCCTTTACAGACTGAAGACCTCATAAAAATCTGGAAGCAGCAATGCCAGGAACGAAATATTAGTCCCCTGCTAGCTGCAACAGGGTACAAATTGTCCTCAATAAAAAAACCTCACTGTGGCCAAGTCTTCCTCCGAGGTGAATATTTCCCAGGGTAAACCTGACACTCAGGGAGATTTGCTAATGATTTTAAATTTCGACCTTATTGTGTCGGTTAGATTAATGCCTCTCTCAAGGAAGGGAGTGAAACTTCATAACTGTTGTGGGAAGTCAACAAATAAACTGTAACTCTGCCCTCTCCACAAGGCCAATACTGTTTATTGATACTACTTCTAAAAAGTGGCATTCAACCAAGAAGAAGAAGAAATACATTTATGGAGCAACACCACTGAATTAGCTTAGGCAGGGTTCCTCTGTACGAGCTGTAGGGATATTTATTAGTGTTTCCCGTGTTTGCAAATTACGGCGAGAATGCAAATTGTGAACACTTTGCCGAAGGTCATAAGATAGAAATCCTTGGGCTGGGAGCATTCTATGTATAAAGTTAATGGACCATGGAGAGGAGGAAGAACGGGACATGAATTTGTATTTTAATGGCTTAAAAGAAAATGGATGCCCTCTAGTTTTGCTATTGAATTTGATTTAATTTGATTAAGAATGCAATTGTGGAAAAACGCAAAGTCCAGGACTTATTTCCATTGTGTTCAGCCTAAATAAAGTTTAAGCCAAGAGCGCAGTCTTTTACTTCACCAGTGGTCCCAGACGAGTTGTTCAGCAAGTGAGTCATTTAAAAAATATATATATATATATTGTCTGTTGTGAAAAAATCCTAAAAAGGGGAGGGGGTAGGCAAATCAACTGAATGCAGTCACCACCTTGCCATGATTATGAAATTCTCTTTACAGACCAATGGTTTTACCCCATACCGCAAGTATCTATAACTGTAAGCCATAGTAATCTTCCTGCTATTCATTAATATGCGAGGACAGAAAACTGCGCACAGAAATGGACATTTGGCAGATTTAATGAGACTGGCGGCAAATCATATGCCGTCGGGGTCTATAGCAGGGCAATTCCCACTTACTCAATTTAAAGGGGTGATTATATTCAACTGACAAAGGTATTACTGACAGTTTGTAACTCCCACTTCCCTTCACACAACAATCACATTCTGTCAATGAAGTTAGGAGACGGACTGAAAGATGAACAAAGGACAAATGTGTCTGTGTAAAGTTGTGTGGACCGTTTTCAACGTGCAGAACAATATACTGATGCAATTATGATAGTCATAATGTCATAGTTGGATTTGGGGTGGGGGAGGAGCAGGAGGGGAGGTAGTCGTAATTGCATTTAGTTGTAGAGAAAGGCTTCACTGATTATCATTTTCATTAAATGTTAATTAGTTGTCATACATCTGTTCTAGCTCACCATGAGAAACGATATTTAATTTGAAAAAGCGATTGATTGAAAATGGAACCATGTACATTCCTTTAGCTGATCTTCGTATTTCTTAATAACTGAACAAATTATGAATTCGTTAAAATGAAAATTTCAGACTGACTGTCAGCAGTGATGAGGCCCAGTAGTTCTTTGTCCTCTGCACATCTGTATTTTCACTGTACAGGTGTAGATGCCATCAGTTTGGGGAACAGTAAGACTCAGAGCAGTGTACAATATTAAAACTTTTGAGTGTTGACAGTTTCATCAGGTTCTACATGGATGCCTGAAAAAGTAGGTCACCATTAACTACAGGTCTATATTTATTTTCAAGTACTGTGGTGCAGTCCAAAGCTTATACAGGAAATACATGAGTTTACCAGAGCTTTTTGGTTGCCTGCTGCATGTGTTCATGACTAAACCAAAAGCACACAATGGTTATTTGATCAGTTGTTTCACCAAAAATGGTAATTATTGCAGCTTCTAATTGCAGTGTCTTTATATTTTGATATTCTCAAATCAAATCAATCAAAGTCATTAAAAATGCACACCCAAACTTGTAACAACTGCTCAGGCTTTACCAGACTGAGAATTGTGTCAACCGATTTGGATTTGGCTGTTCAATAGTATTATTCAACTATTGGTTTCTTTTTTTCCATATATAGACTATCAAGCAATGCTTTATTGGACTGCAGCATTTTAGAGAAATTTCACTTCATTAAATTGCAATTTTTTGGGAATTTGTCTACTCTGTACATACAGCATTCATACAAGTCTGTCTGTCTGTCTGTCTGACATTGATGGGGGCTCTGTTGATCATTCTGTGGTTTCTTCTATTTTCTAGCAGCCTGTTCTCAATAACCATACATCTGAAAAGCTACAAAAACGTAAACACTGTCATTTGCATGATTTACCCAGTCTTTCTTTTTGTGGCTATGTTCAACACATTAACTGCTTCAGTGTAAAAATGTGGCTGGCCACGCAGGAAGGATTTTCAAGTCAGGGAGTGGAGTTTTCTTCCCGGGGAAAACAAAAATGTGTTCCTTCGGAGTGTTTTCAAACAAACCACGACCTTTTCCTAAACTCAACTACTCATCTGGTACGAAGCTCTGTAGCGGCTTAAACAGCTAGCAACTGGCGCTCTGCAGTACGAAACTCTGTAGCCAGTGTCACATGACCAGTTGGAGGTCTTGTAGTTGTTGTGTAATATCAAAAGTTTTAGTAAGCATAATTATTTGTACAATATCATACAAACTCATTCATGAGAAAAAGTCAGTTAAAGACAACCTTGTCTATTTACTTATTTTTTAAGAAATGTCCCTGGGGGAAAAAAACCCAGAAGAAGACAGTCCCTCCCGAATTTAAAGCTTAAAAGCAGCACTTGTCCTACATTAAATGCCCTTTACAGTTGCCGGACAGCTTAATCGACAGTACTTTAGCTGACAAACACAGGGAATCCATACAGGTGGCAGGTTTGGGGAATGGAGGGGGTAGAGATGGATTTCCGAGGTAATTAGTGATGACATTCTCCAAAGACTGTAGTCAGCTTTAAAGACCTTCTCTCCGAAGGACCAGCTAGTTTCCTGGGAAAAGGTTAGGAAAGACCCCTGGAGCCTGCAGGCACCAGCTCCCTTTTCCCTCTTCTTTAGTGAAGTAGACGTGTCAACCGGCTGACATTGTACGTTATCACAGTAACTGTCACTGAAGGGAACATGAAAGTGTCTGATTGACAGAAGCATGGATGGCAAGAAACTGGTGGGTAAGAATGAGGGGGGGGGGGGGGATCTGACAATTCATGCCTTGTTTCAGTTTGTCTCTCTGCCATGTGATGTTATAGGAGGGTAGTAGCTGCCTGCAGAGACTGTAAAGTCACAAGTGTGAAACCCCAAATTAATATTATGAATTTGTCCTTCTCTAGCATACCTGCCACATATAACAATTGATATTGAACATGGCATGCAAGGATTTCTGCAACAGAAGAAAGTAAGCTAGGTAATTATACTATTATTATTTTATTATTAAAATGCTGTAGCAGGTTATACTGTCTGAAATGTCTTGATGAAACACCAGCTGTTTGCTCATCTCATTCTAACATAATTAAGAAGATGGAAATGTCAATTAATGTCTGAGGGTAATAAACTTAGATGTGGGGTATGGAACAATTAGATTAAAGTTTTATATATATGTGTGTGTATGTATGTATGTAGGTGTGTGTGTGTGTGTGTATACACACACAGTACTGTGCAAAAGTCTTTAGCAGGTGGGAAAAAATGTTAAAAGAAAGAGTGCTTTCAAAACTATAAATTGTTTTATTTTGTATCAATTTACAAAATGCAAAGTGATGCAACAAAAGAATAATTTAATTCACATTAATATTTTGTGTTACTACATTTGCCTTCAAACCAGCATCAATTCTTATAGTCACACAGACACAGTGGTCGGCAAAGGAAATTTGTACGGCAGGTGAAAAACACATCAAGCTTTTATCCCTTTGAAATTGGAAGATGTCCACCAGTGACATCAGCTCCAAACTGGCAGAAACCAGTAAGACCCAGGTAGAATAAGAGTTCCAGACAAAAAGCCATACCTCCAACATAGAAACAAGGCCAAGTGACTCAACTACCCAAAAATAGGGGGATACAGCACAAAAAGGACTAATACTAATAGTTATTTAAAGATGTGGTAGCATTGGATCTGGACTGGAAGGATAACTCTAGGAGTTGGACAGGGGTGTGTCCCCAGTCAGCTAGCAACCATCCACTATCATTAAAGCAGCGGGCCAGGGACACATCAACAGTCAGCCCCCAGCCAGCTAGCAACCATCCACTATCATTACAGCCCGGGGACACATCCACAGTCAGCTCCTAGCCAGCTAGCAACCATCCACTATCATTAAAGCACCGGTCCAGGGACACATCAACAGTCAGCCCCCAGCCAGCTAGCAGCCAGCCCCGTCAGCCCTGAACTCTGGTGCTAAGGATGCTAACGGCAGTTTACTGAACCGTTGTGAAACAGACCCATGCACCCGAGTCAGAACAGCGGCAATTTGTAACGTGACAACTCCCTTAGCTTTTAGCCGTCTTTACAGTTGTCTATTTACCAGACAAAACAGGGATAAGGCACCAAAAGGACTAATATTTATTTAAAAATGTGGTAGCATTGGATCTTGACTGGAAAGATAACTCTGGGAGTTGGACGGGGGGCGTTGCAATTCTGTCTTCTCACTCGTATCGCATATCGTTACAGAGGGTAGTTACACCGAATATTGATGTGACTTAGATTTTTCTCTTGTTCGCTTACTTTGAATTTAGTAAATTCACACCTGCCTAAGACTTTTGCTCAGTACTGTGTATAAGGTAATTGCATACAGTGGTGTGAAAAATTGTTTGCCCCCTTCCTCATTTCCTGTTCCTTTGCATGTTTGTCACACTTAAGTGTTTCGGAACATCAAACCACTTTAAACAATAGTCAAGGACAACACAAGTAAACACAAAATGCAATTTGTAAATGAAGGTGTTTATTATTAAAGGTGAAAAAAAATCCTAACCATCATGGCATGGTAAAATATGGTGGTGGTAGTGTGATGGTCTGGGGCTGTTTTGCTGGTTCAGGACCTGCCGTGATAAAAGGAACTATGAATTCTACTGTCTACCAAGAGATCCTGAGGGAGAATGTCCGACCATCTGTTCGTGTACTCAAGCTGAAACGAACTTTGGTTCTGCAGCAGGACAATGATCCTAAACACACCAGCAAGTCCAACACCGAATGGCTGAAGAAAAACAAAATGAAGACTTTGGAGTGGCCTAGCCAAAGTCCTGACCTGAATCCTATTGAGATGTTGTGGTATGACCTTAAAAAGGCAGTTCATGCTCGAAAACCCTCTAATGTAACTGAATTAGGACAATTCTGCAAGATGAGTGGGCCAAAATTCCTCCAGGACGCTGTAAAAGCCTCATTGCACGTTATCGCAAAGGCTTGGTTGCAGTTGTTGCTGCTAAGGGTGGCCCAACCAGTTATTAGGTTTAGGGGGCAATCACTTTTTCACACAGGGCCATGATGGTTTGGATTTTTTTTCACCTTTTAATAATAAACACCTTCATTTACAAATTGCATTTTGTGTTTACTTGTGTTGTCCTTGACTATTGTTTAAATTGGTTTGATTGAAAACTGAATGAAACACTTAAGTGTGACAAACATGCAAAGGAACAGGAAATGAGGAAGGGGGCAAACACTTTTTCACATCACTGTATGTCCCAAAAAAAAAAAAACGGGGCAAAACCAACAAACAACTCAAACGACTCCCCAGCCTTGTCTGTGCCTCTAATGCCCAAGTCCATTCATTCGTGCTGAAGATGTGAATCACAAATGGTCCCGATAGTTTGCCTTTTATTTGACAGTCAGCGTAGAGAGACCGTAAACATGGGCATGAGAGAGAGCAGTATGACATGCAACAAAGGTCCCCCGGTGGGATTCAAACTGCTGAGGTAGATTCTCATTTACCTCATTCATTCATCATTTCCTTTCAAAAAGCTGGGCACTGTAGTTTTCTATCACATTTCGCATTGCAGTGGCTGTAATTCACACCGTGTGTACCTTTTTAGATTAGGTTAGTCATTTTAACTTTGGTCACTCTCATCTTCCTCTTTAAAACTACATTTTCTAGTTTTGGTGGGATTTGTGACTCCAAATAGTACACAATATTGCCCTCTATTTTTTGGGACATACATGATTTAAAAAGGTTAGTTTAGGAGAATATATGAGCATTCATAATAATTGTGTGGTACCCACACTTGGTTTTCTCCCTAATCTAAATTTAACGATATTTTCAATGCAAATCATTAAATAATGAAATTACTGTATTGTGTGCCAGTATATGATTAATGTCTTATCTCTGTATATCTTGGAACCACTGGTTCAGAATTACACGCTCCATTAAAACTGAAGAAAAAGTAGGGAAGAAAACCACATCTTCTTGCAGAAAGTATACTACTGTGTAGCAGAGTATTCCCGGTGTACCTCGGCAGATATTCATTGTGGCACTGAGCGGTCTGAGTAAAGTTGATTAGATGGTATTAAGAGGCCGTTGGATCCATCAAATAAATGATGCAAAAGCAATAAATACATTTAGTATTCAGAGTCCTTTTTGATCAATTCTCTGAAATTACTAGATGTATTCATCTTTGCTCTCCAAAGGGAAAACAGGGTTGTCCCTGTTTCAGGAGTTATTGTGTCTCCTATTTCGCTGAATGTATTGACTCATCAATATGTAATGTCATTGATTTTTAGGAAGTGTTGGCAAAACACAACACACAAAGCTATTGTGCGAGTCTCCCTGGTTTCAACCCACAAACTCTCATTTGTGACACATCAAAGCAACTTGGTTATAAATTGTGCTTCAGTGTATCCCCCTGTTTCATTTTGTTTTGATGTTTTTTTTTTTCTTGGGCCGGTTGGAACTGAAGTCTTTATTTTGGTCACAATGCTGCAACACACACACACACACACCTCCCAGTAACATGCCTTTGGAAGCTCGTCTCCAAACACCTCCATGCCAATCATGTCTCTCAAAAGCACCACCAGACTGCTAGACTAGATCAGAGAGGCTTTCATTTTCGACATTTCAATTCTCCATTTTTCAAACTAGCCATTCATATTTTCTTGTTCCTTACATCACTCCCTAAGAGCTTTACGGTCTGCTGCTCTGCTCCTATTCTGCAATGTGGTTGAATTAAGTGGGGACTGCGACAAAGCCGTGGAGTTTTGCAGTGGATCGAAGGGTTTTTGAGAATTACTCCTCAAAGTGACTACATCGGTGTGGGCTACCGAACTGGGAAACTATTGCTGAAATCAACATTAGATTGTTTTCTTCTGATAATATCACATAATCCAACTGATGTTCAGTGCATGTTACTGTGTGCTGGTATGCATTACTCTTCACAGGAGTAAAACAAAGCAAACCTCTGTTTGACCTCCACACGATCTATTTTATCTTTACAATATGAATGTCATACTACTTTCTGCATTCACTCAGACTTTCTAGGAATATAATTAGAAAATGTCATTTTTAGGAGACATTGTTAAGGCATTGCAACCAATATGTTTGCGGGCTTGTTTTTTCTTTTTTACTTGCTTTAATTTGCATGCCTGGTAGAATTTAAGATAGTAATCAATCGATATATCTGGCCAATATTTGCTTTTTCAGCTGTATCGGCACCGGCCTATAAGCAGCTGCTGCGCTGGTAGTTTTTTTCCTGCCATTATATACAGACCGGCATCCACACTGGTGTCACTTGCAGACCATGCACTGCCCCCCCCCCCCCACTAGCACAGTGCTGGAAGCCTGCTGTTCAAGACAACGGTAAGTTTTAAACTTTCAAAGCATCACCTAACTGTTTGATTTAGCTGAAATATTGCCATACACTTTGAAAGTGGAAACACGTTGCTCTGTATGTGCTTGCAACTATAGCTGAGCATATTGGTGGGTCCAAATGGAAAATCTGAATGTTGAAGGCCGCCTCTATAAAACTGCTTTATATTTTATTTAGGGAGCGGCAAATAGCTACGGGGTAGGCTAGACATATGCATACGATAGCTGTTACGAACACTGGTCATAGGATTAATTACTGCCGACGTTCCATGTGTGGTATTTGTGGGAGTTTTATTCAGCGACCACCTGGCTGAGGTTTAGACGTGTGGTGTGTGTCTCTCCCTCTCTCCCTTCTTGGAGTGGGGTGGAGTTGCCATTGGAGTGATATCACAGTACGTTTATCATGCACCATACATAAGTGACCGTCACCGTGAATGCCTTAGGCCTTCTTGTGTTTAGAGCCGTTTGCTGACGTATCATTATCATTCCAGTTCAATGGTGGTTGTTTTCAGTCAGTGTCAGCTATCAAACAGAAGTTTGTGTGTGTATGTGTGTGTGTCTGTCTTACTCAGTGGGACACAAGCATCACAGCAATATATGAGAGTGCTGCGCCAGCAAAAAGAGAGCTTTTGAAGCTTTGAGAGAGATGTTTTATATGTGGTTGAATATTTATACCGTTTAACGTTGATGCAGTTTAGAACAGAACCTTGAACAATTTGTTGCTCAATGTGCATCTGACATCATGTTATTTCCCTCTGCTGATTATGTTCTGTGGTTGACAAAGCAGCTTCTTTTACATTTTCGTTTAAAACTACTACTGTGTTGTCTTTGCAGATTAGCCTTAGACATGCTCACTTTATTTTATTTAGAAAAATTGAAACCATGGCAGTCTTAAATTACAAATCAAGCACTTTATTTCCGTGGCTACTTTTTAGGTTTACTGCTTTCTTAAGTTATTAACATGTGTTGACAAAGGGCAGTTTTTAATGACATGATTATATTGGTCTTATGTTATAAGCAATGCATCACCAAGGCTGTGTTGTAGATGTTAATGAATGCCTTTTATTCTTACACAGTTAACCATGTGCAGTGCACCCATCCGTATGATGCACATTGCACACATCATTTGGGTGATATGAATGTAAGATGATTGCAGAAGTGACACTGATCTGTGTTTTTGTTTTCTCTTTTAAAAAAAATGGCAGAGCACATTCCAAAAAACAAATTCAGTGTGGAAGCTTGTTACACATTCTACTCAAGGTAAGGCTCGCTGCAACATCTGCAATATATTGGTGAGCATGGGAGCTAAAAAGGGAAGGACAAAAAATACTTCAAATATTGTCTATTATTTACTTGTAATTATTATTGTTCTACCTCAACTGTTTTTAGTCATTGTTAAATATTGTTTTTTTTCAATACATTTTCCTTTTTTACATTTAGACTTGTAACATTTGTAGTCATCAATGTCATTTTTATGATGTAAATTGAGGGAGCAAAAGCACTATCAGCTCCAAATATTGGGTCAAGAAAATCGGCAGCCTGTATCGGTCATTGGTTAAGGCTGATGGGGAAAAAAAATCGGTTGTCATCAACACTAAAGAAATCCATATTGATCCCTACTTTAAGGAAATAATTCCCAATTCATAGGGTTGTACCATTTAAAAAAATAGAAATGAAAAAGAAAAGCCAAAACATAATCTCACCTGCAAGCGCTGCACAGCTGCTTGCCCTTTGGTTTCCCATTCAGCATTTTAAGCCCTTGCCCCCCCTCTTGCACTCAAACAATAATGCTGAGCATGCAATAATTAAAGTCAATGAAGGTCATACACCTTGAGATTCAGCCTCGGACCGTCTTCTCCTCCTGTGTTACAGTTAGCCTGTAATTTACACTCACACACATCTGGCAGGGACTGCTAGGCAACATGCCAGACGTGTCACAAGGAGTATACAGACGTACTTACTACGTGTTAAACAAGTGCGACAACAAGTTTGATTTCACGCAGTTTAAAGTTATTTTCTGGTGTATTGCTCACTTGATACAGAGCTTTGCTGTTGGTCTTATCTATAGCGGATCTCATTTTTTTTTTTTTCTCTCCTGAATCTGCCAGGGGCCGGGAAGCAACAAGACCCATTAGCAGCAGTTGTGAGTTGAAAATTTGAAAGGCGGAGCAGTATAGCCTATGTGTCCCTTACCGGCTAACGCATTTCAAGATGTTGCATGACTTTGGAGAGTCTACCCCAGTTCATGCAAGCGCATATGTAAAATTTCAAGCCAATAGGAATACATGAAATTGACTGTGGTGGTCAATATTCATAATAAATGAATTTTGTTTGTGAACGAGCAACACAGATTTTGATAATGAACCACAAACATTGCACACTGGGCATTAGAGGACCAAACTTACATGATGAGGTTGTGCTTGAGAAAACTTCTGTAGTACAGAGTACTAGATTAAAAACAAAGATTGTGGTTAGGCAAGAACTTTGTGAAAATTGAATTGTGTACACTGTAGGTCTTGCAAAACGTTTTTCCTTTTAAGCGACATGTTGACCTAGTAACTAGTAACAACTGAACTCAACTTTAATGTCGGAGGGGCTTTATTTAATCTTTGCAGGGCTTAGTCCATCTGTAAAGCTATCTGTTAAAACATGCTGAGTGATGTACGCAGAGGACTAGATACTTGTCTTTGAATACAGTTTGTGTGGATCGCACACTAAGAGAGGAAGAATCCTAATGTCCCTGCCTGTGTGCAATATTTTTTTTACTTTAGATAGTGGCAATTACAAAGTAATATTGCCTTTGACAACAGATGGCTTTGAAATGAACTGCTGTTGAAAAAAAGAGACCATGATGACATTTACCCCGCTAAAAGATAACACTATTCATTGCTCAAAACATTTACATGAGCTTAAGTTTCTGTTTTTAAAATAAGAATGCTGCATGAATTGATGTCCACTGCACACCTCTGGGTCACAAACCATCACCTGTCTCTTCCTGCCACAGTTACGGCGGGGAGACTGGTTTGGTAACCACGACATCCATTCCTTTGTTAAATACAAACAATGAGATGTCAGAAGGTGTCTTCCATGTGTTTATTTCTCCTCTGGCTGTTCATCAACACAACGGTGAGGTTTCTCATCAGGCAAAAGAATCAAACATCACCAGTTGAACTAATAATGATACATTTTATTAAAAGGCGCCATTCTCGGCACTCAAGGACGCCGCACAGGGTATTTATATTATAAATAGCCATTCAAATACTGTACGACAAAACAACGGAAAAGGCAGAGCAATAGACATTTAAGTGGAATAGGCAGTTTTAAACAGATGTGTTTTGAGTTGAGACTTGAAATGGGGGAATGAATCAATGTTTCTGAGTTGGGTTGGTAATGAATTCCAGAGACGACTAGCATGTCGTTTTCAGAGAGATTAACATTATATTAGACAAAAACTCTTCTTTTTTTGTAATGATATAAAACAATGTTTCAAGAATCACTATGCCTCCTGTGAGAGGAGGGCGAAGGAAGGAAAAGGTGGATCTTGATGCTTAAACATCAAGAACCACATTAGATACAGGATTTGTTGTATCGCTCAGGAGAAAGCTTTTTAAATGCCTTGCTCTTTTTTGTTTTTGTCAACTAAACTAAATATAAAAACTAACAAATGAAAAACTAACAGTAGCCCTCAATGAGCTAAATCTCAAACTCTGAACTGTTCACTGGACAAATGTATATTCTCGTACCTGTCTGTCTCATCAAAAAGATAATGACATAATCAGTGACTAATAGACTAGTCACTAGACTTTTCTCGGAAGTGTCTTCAGACTTTTGCCCTTTCCCTCCGGCCTAAAAGCTGGTTAGTAACCATCAGTATTAAAGCATCATTAGAACCAAACTGCACTCTCATCTCATTGAGATGCAAAAATCTAATTTACATGTCACATCTCTGGGAGAGAAATTCCACATTGCAAAATTGCATCGCGGGACTAATTTGATTTCCGAGTGCCTTTACTCATATTACCACATCTTTATGTGGTTTATGTAGACAGCAAAATTACTGCAGTAGAAAGGGTTGTATAACGTTGAGTTATCTATAGATCCTTCAATCAGATCAGATTTGCATGGTAATAAAGTCACTAGTGGTTGAGTAATTTGTGTGTTTCTTGCCATGCTTATGGGGATTTTCCTCATTAAGTCAGATAGTGTATGCAGATATATAGCTGGACAGATTTCACTGTGGCTCACTGTGTTCAGGTTTTAATTTGCTCTTTCTTACTATAGATTTGACACATTGGCTTCTGGTAACATATGGTTATGGACCTCATCATTTGTATTATAATTCATGTTTATTTTATCTTCACATCAGCAATAACTTGCCACAACAATATGCAAGCCCATTTTAGCCTCATTTAAGTATCACTGCGGCGGTATGCATAAATGAGTATTACATAGTACTCCAAACACAAAAGTACAGGTAATAAATGATGTGATATTCATTACCCTGACAGTCTTTTTCTTTATCTGTAAACAAAATACCTTTTAACCAAGATCTCTGTGAGAAGTGCTGGCCATTAAATCATGAAGCAGCTCTGCAGAGGACGTTAGGTTTAATGCCTACATTGATGAATGATGGGACTGGGGCAGGTTGATGAGGTCAGGGAGGGATCAGAGTGTGAAAGTACCCCTATACCCACAGGGAACACGTTGTGTTAAACCTTTAACAGTTTACTTTCAGTTAGTTTTTTGTTGATGTCATCACACACTAATGACCACGGCATATTTTCATCTATGCTTTCACTGCTTGTATGAACTTAAAGGTTACAGTTGCAGGGAAAACAAAGTGCTGTACTGGCTTTAGGCTATGCAGTGTGTAAATGCTTGCTGGCCAAATTAATTTAATACTCCCAATGTGCACCCATCTGTGGTTAGTTTAAAATATTACGCAGTTCGTTTTGATGTCTTGGAGATCTTCAGTTTTACAACCGTTCAAATGTCTTCCTAATCTTTGCGTTCCCTCAGCCTCCATTGTTGCTCATTACTCACGGCCATTGTTATTGCCGTACTCAATTTTTGATCACACTGCTGGGGTTGTACCTAGGTTACCATTAACACTTTAATCTACACAACCCCATTGTGATTAAAAAAAATAAAGCATTCAACACAGGCTCCATATGTATATACCACTTCCTATACTGCAGTGATACAGTACATTTAATCAGTTTGTGTTACTGACCTCTTACTGGTACGTTAGTGGATCAATGGAGTATAAACTGCACTTTAGGGACTATCTAAGGAGTCAGTGAGATTGAGATATGTCAAGATGTTTTCTATATAGTATTTTCTGCAGTTTGATTCTGTAGAGAATTATTAAGTGCATATACCCTCAAACGGAATAAAACACAAGATCAATTAAGTTATTTCTTAAGAGTTTAAATGGGCTGTGTCCAGTTATCAGAAACAATCAAACAGAACAATCTAATATCCAGGAAAAGTCATATGAGAAAGATAGCCAATCAATAAAGATATGCCACTTCTACACAGGTTAAAGTAAAAGTTGATTGCTCGTTTCTTAAAGGTCTATTGACTAAAATGCCTCATGTTTTTGCTGTTGTTGACATAATTCTGAGTTGCTCTGCACAAGGTTAAATTCGTCATCTCATCATTGATGGCAAAAAGTCTTTTGCTCTCTAAAAATACAAATAAATCTAGATAGCTGTCAGGCCTGTCGCAATAGTCAAGCGCAATAGTTTTTATTTATCATGCGATTAATTGCATCCCTCCCTCCCTCCCATAGAGACTGGATGACCACTCTCGGTTCCTTGGCATAACGAGGAGTGAGCCCTCTAGTCACTTGTCAGCCGCAGGATCTCTGTGTGGGGACAGTCGGGGGACTCCTGGCGTAGCCTACCGGAGAGTGCAGCAAAAAGCCGGGCGAGTAGAAAACTCTAGTTGAGAGTTACAGGAATGGAAAAAAAAAGGTGGAATTGTTTTCAAAGCCAAATGCGACAGCTGCAGTGTGGGAGCACTTTGGATTCAAACCGAATGACTGCGGTGAGGCACTTAACCTGAGGAAGACGGTATGACGCAGTTGTTGTAAAACAGTAGCAACTAAACACGACAACAAAACAAACAGACATAAGCACCAAAAACACAATCATCTGGTGCAGTTTTCCGAGCTGGGAGAAAACCTACAACAGATGGGTCGTCTGTCTTCCCTACAGTACACAGTCATCGGGGAGTTTATTTGACAAACAAAGTACAAACAGGATAGCGCAAAATGGTGTGCACTCACAGACGCTGTAGTATTGTTGAAAAGCCGGCATTTTGACAAATGCTTTTCTTTCTTTCTCTCTCTCCTTCTCTCTCTCCCTCCTTCCTCCTTGGCATACACCTTGCTCTGGACGTAGATTGCAATTCACTTTTGCTTCATTTGAACAAAGCTTTATGCTTCTGGACAAAGTAGGGACTCAGTTGTAAAAACATGACTTCAGAGAGAGTATACTTTACACACGATCGAAGTCATTCGGTGAATGGTTTGTACCAGCCTATTTCAATTAACATATGGATATTATTTTTTAAATGTGTATCAAGCTGACTTTAGCTAACACTAACTAGAGTTGGGGCTATAGATTCTTGAAGGCATAGACTTCCCGAGGCTTCATTTATGACCCTGTAGGTGGATACATGATTGCATAACCATCTGAAATCTGGCTGCAATTTTTTTTCCATTTAGTCACTGTCAGCAATTTTGAATTGTTCCTCAACAAATGGGTAACTTCCACGCTGAATGTTATTCATCTTAATCAGCTTTGTGAAACAAATGCATGTGAAAGAGGATAAACGATAAACTGCAAAGTAAAAACAAACAAAAAAACTTCTTGAGGTTATGGCCAGACAGGCTACACTTGCACTCTTATGTGACAAATAAGACAAACAGATTGAGTGGAGTGGTAGCATGGCATAGCACTGACAGCTCAGACAGCCAATTCATCACGTAAATGTATAGGTAGTGGTCAGATATCAAAGTGAAAAACCTTCCTGTGCTTTGGCAAAGGAAATGTTCCATATGTGAGCCAGAAATGTAAGAGTAGGAGAAGAATAAATGTCAGTTGACAGAAACTAATAAACAATGGATTTTTAAAGATGAATATTAAAGCAGAATGGCTAAGATTTGTAGTTCCTGTTTCTTAAAGTATTTTGATACATAAACTTTTTTTTTTTAATTTGTGTCACACCTAGATCTATTAAATGAAAAATTAAACGATCAATTAATTTAAATTATCATTAGCTCCATCATAAGGTTTCTATAACTCTGAGCCATAATGCAGTTTGATATTTTGTCAATATTCCTCTAAATAGATTATTTAATGGTCATTTTGACATTCAGGTAGATGTCAAAAGTTACAAAATGTTATCACTTTACTCTTATGCAGCCTTTAAGACCAAGAAAACTCAACATTTTAGTTATATTGTAATTAGACTTCAACCAAATACCAAACCCTAATGGCATAGCAAAACTTAGGCAAGCTCTTACTCAAGCAACTACACTTTCCTCAAATGACTTATTTAAGCCGATGTGCTTTCTAAACATTGTCTTCTTAAGACTTAGCATTTTCAGTCTTAACATTATTGACACCAACATCGGAAATAATGCCTATTACCATTTTGAATAATGCACATCCTGGCTCTGCTTCTGGGGGGCCTGATGAACTTAATATTAAATATCTGCCAAGAAAAAAATCATGGATCAGCCAAAACAATTATACACCAAAAAAAGCCAGAGATAAGACACAGGTTCTGTGCAGAGGAAGAGAGTAACAGCCAATTTATTGACTGTTTGACTTGTGTCGTTCTGCTTTGATTTAATTGGCTCGTGGTCAGTAATGGTCCACCATTTTCAGCAGGAACAAAGCAGTAGGCCAAAGACTGTATCACCATGGTGATTAAATGTTATTGTCTCTCAGCGCTACAAAGCACGGTGGATGACCCTTAATGAATTATCCACCAAAGACAAATGTCCCTGCATTTGGTAGAGGGTTCATTTTGGAATCTGCATTAACACACCTATTTCTTATTTTTTCTTTAGAGAAAATTGCACAAATTACTCATGGGATAATTATTTCTTTTGTTATTGAAAGCCATCTACTTAGTCAAATATAGAGGGTATAGGTGACAGGCTTAGCCAATATTATGTTAAGCTATTCTGGGATACTCAATCAGGGTGAGATAGGTTATTTCTAAATAGCTTAATCCACATTAGACCTTAATCAGAGTATTTGGTCGATAGCCAGGGTGCTCTGTGCATGCAAAACGTAACAAACTAGAGGGTAGTGAAGACATTTTAACAGGAAAAGTGGCTGTCGATGGATGTGTTGGCTGCTAATGGGATTTAACTTGTGACTTTCTAATTACAGAACAGTATCTTTAAACCACAAGAGCACCTAGTCTCTGCTCCACCAGGGAAATCCAACAGAGATTTTCGCTCTTCGGTTTGGTACAGGGATGTTTTGCATTATATTTCATTTTATATTATTGTCCATGAACTTTGTCTCCTGACTTTCTGCTACATCTCATCCTGCTTACTGAGATGTTTCAGTGCTTCCAGGACCGGGTATCCCATGTTTTCTGAAGATCAGTGGGCAGAGAGACTCACTAACACTACCAGGATTAAGGGTTTTATTACATGTGTAGCTCAATAGAGCATCGACCTGACACTGCCAAGCTTGGGGGGTCTGCTGCTGTTGTGTGTGTGTGCCCATCGAAATCACAATGCTGTATAGTTGTTTGGATTACAGCTGCTATGGCGACAGAAAGATGCCGTGGCCATACTGTATGTTTGTACCTAAGGAGCATTAATGGTCCAATATGTAATTTATTTACTGTAGTAAATCCCATAATGTCCCCAATGCATCATCAGAAGGAGGAAACACGCTAAGCTGAAATTCTATCTTTTCTGACAACAATGCTAATGCCCGTTTTTTCTCCTTTTGAAATTTCCGTTCCTTGACAGAATCTGTTTGTGTTTTTGGCTGTGTTGTTGTCAACAGCCAGGTCGGGTTGCCAGATATCCAGTACCTGTAGTAACGTAAACCCAGCATTCTACAGCTGCAACGTCCATACAGCCAAGACAATGGCAAACAAATGAACATGATCAACAGAGAGAGATTCTATCCGACCTAAAACAATGCCAGGTTTCTAACAGTTGTGAGACCAGCGACGTTACAAACCCTGGGTAAATATTGGAGATGTATTTATTAGATGGGGACAGCTTAGAGCCCAAAAGGATGCAGAGTTGGCTTATTTACTCCTTTACAGGTAGCTAAACATTAACTTCAGCATTATATTCAGCATTTAGCTTCATTATAATTGCCTATGGCCCCAGGAGATTTCTTTAAAGTGCAGGTTTTGTCTGATGGCCAGTTGAAACGCTGGAACCAGCTAATATGTCTGTATTTTTAAATTAATACAATTATAAAATCATTAAACTAGTTGTCAATCAAATTATTGTTAAGTCTAATCACAACATAACATATTCAACACAAAGAAAAAAAGAAAACATTCAGACTTTTGTTTTCATTTACACATAGATCATATATACCAACATACTTAATTCACAGCACAGATCAGATGTCAGTGACTGTACTGGCCATAGACCCTGACTGTTGGAGTCAGGGTCTTTTTTTTTTAATTTAAATTTTTACTTCTGATGTTATAACTTTTATCAAGAGGGATTTTACTTCATTTGATTTACCCAGTAATGTATTGTGTAGGTGGATATCGAGATTTAAAATTTTTGCAGCTAAAAGTGAAATATCAATATTTTTCTTTTTGAACAAATTCAAAGTATTGTACTTGTGCCTAGTACCGTACATACAGGCAAGATAATATTAGAATATCAAACTGAGGTTCTGAAGATATTATACTGATCACAGGACTTCAAAATGGTTGCAATAAAAAAAATGTGTGCAACTGCAAGACCCCGACATATGAAAAAATAACCACAAGATGGTTAATGTTTATTTAGCATGAATGTGCATAGCGCCCACCCTGAGTCCTGGTTCTGCTCGTGGTTTCTGCCATTTAAAAGGCTGTTTTTCCTTTTAATAGGGAGAAACCCCGAGCAGTGGTATCCTAGTGCTTGCTCTGGGTGGGAACAGTTGGGTTTCTGTAACATCACAGAGTACGGTCTAGACCTGCTCTTTTATGAAAAGCGCAATGAAATAACTGTTGAGATTTGGCGTTCTATAAATAAAATTGAATTGAAAATGCAGCAATATCTCAATTAAATGAATAACAGCCGGTCTCCTGCGTTATACAATCACGTGTTCATTGTGAGGAAGGAAGTTGGAGATGGTCATGTTAATTTTGTGGTGCTTAACTCTACAATTTTACCTAAATCCAAAGCTTTAGAAGTAAAATGTCCATGGCGCTCGAGTTGTCCAGTTAACTTAACAGAAACAAGTACAGTATCGCTGGCGATTCACAATTAATTTGGAAGAACTCACCTGTTGCAAAGCTCCACAAAATGTCAACAATAGAAGCGTCTTGTACTATATTGTGTATGTGTTGGCTTTGCCTTGGTACTAAACGGAGTGCTAGATGAAACGTTTACAGTATCAAACTATTCTTTATTATTGTTGTTTGGAAAAAGCTGCTTGAAATGTTTGTAGTGAAAGGTAGTGGCTGTTCCTTACTGTCCACCGTCGAGCACCACAGAGATGTCGACCGTTCTTGAGGCTGACTAGGTATTTAATGACCTGTCAATCACACATCAAAGGTGACGCCCAGGTAGGAGCAGTTGTCCATACATTAAAACGTTCTCCCTATAAATAAAGGGAAACGTTTTGATTGTCAATCCTTTTCAAAGCTGAAAATGGTCTCCATCAAATTCACAATTTACCTCTGTTTCGGTTACAACTAAAACATGTTAACAGAAACTTTTTGATTGCTCAAAGCTACAGTGCACGGACATTTTAGCAAACAACTGAGCCTTTAAAAAAACTATTGTTTTAAGAATTGAGAGACAGACTTTCATGTACAGTTTGTGTCTTTTTATCCCGGTTAACAATAACAAAAAAACACAATACCAGCAATGTAATCCTATATCCACCAAATGCTGCATTTTTCTAGGTTCGTTGATGAGTTTAAACATATGTTTTAGCAAAGATGCGTTCATACCAACTGTGTTTTCCTGACAATTCGTCATTTAAAAATGCAGGCAACAAATTGTTCAGTCGTCAACATACATGCACTCAAATCACATTTTAAACCTCTTCATGTTGAATCTCTCACTCTCCGGCTCTGTATGTGTCCGTCTCTCTCCCTGGCACATTTGTCACTCAGAAAAGCTATTGATTGAGATTAGTTGATCCTCAGCGCTTTGATGTCTCTGCACACCGCGGTGTCATGCAGGACATATTTATCTTCACACAAAGTCTTCCTCATCAGCTTCACCATGTTGACAGGTTATCTTCCAGCAGGTTTCACTTTTCATCCTGTCACACAGACACATTGTTTTTATATATATATAAATATACACACACAAGCAAAGGGTATATTCCCCCCCCCCCCCCCCATAAGCCATAAACTCTCTCAGCCTATACAGTCAGGGAGGCAAGTCGTGTGCATATCATCTACTGGAATTTAAAAACTCAGTGCTAGCAAAGATGGCAGGAGGAGAGCAGACACGGCTGCGTTTGATGAGCAAAAAAGCAAAACCAATTCCGTTGTATGGGAACAGTTAATGTAAGCTAATCTTGCGGCCCCTCCGAGACTCTTTCTGTGAGATAGAGGACACTAACATTGCACACTGGACACTATCCATTTTATCCAGAAGTTAATGAGAAAGTGTTGAATATTCGGGATTTAAATATTGACCAAAATTAATGTAATTAGTTCTTTTTCCATAATCGAGCAGCCCTAACTGTTACCATGGATTGAACTACTATTTAATAGATTCTGCAGGGAGTGAACATTATACTTAGATTCATCATTTGTCTCCTTCGGTGAATCAAACGTTAGTATGATCATGGTTTGGGAATTGTCTTGGTGGCCTTGGTTTTGATGGTGCTGTTGTCATCCCTGGTTGTTTTATGACGGGGTCTAGATTGGGTTTTGTTGGGGAGCCTTGATTACAACGCTGCTCATTTCACAAATGAACAGCTCAGGGGACAGCACACCCTGTTGTCATGCTAAAACTGCCAAAAAAATCTCACTGTTGTTGGACAGCACTAGCTGGTCTTTATATCTTCTGTTCATAAGTGTGATCCTAACTTGAAGACATACTGGATCTGAGAAGAAATGTGCAGATAGGAGGAGGAAGAAATATGTCTAACCCTTACCCATGCAGAGAGTTAAGCATGTTGTCTCAGGAGTATTGTATTTCAACAGTGCAGTTTCTGGTGGGCATGTCACTTGCTGCCTGTGTTTATTTGCTTCAGTCTAAATGGTATGAACAGCCTGTTATGAGTTCCTTCATCTAATCCACTGCTGGAGTTATTTATACTGCTGTGTTGTCACTGCGGATTCAATCTCACCAGGAGTCTGAGCACCCAAAGAGTAGTCATTGTTGTGTGTCATTGTCAGTCCGGCTCTACACTCTGCAACTCTATACTTTTCTCACCAGCAGTAATGCCTTATCTTTCTCTCTCCCAAATGTTAAAGTTGGAGAGAATAATGCAGCTTTAAAAAAAAAAAACATCATAAAGAGAAATCTGATGGGGATTTGACCTTTCAACCCAGCCCAAAGGTCTTAAGTGATGCAAAACAAAAGATAGAGAGAGCCAGTTGGAGCTGGGCAGCACTGCAGTACATCAGCAGGCGGGTTTAGACTCAGATAGGGTGTCTGGGGAATACAACTCACCGTTTGTTCCATTAGTCTCCTCCCCTGGCAGTTCCTATTCCTTCGGGGAATTAGTCCGTCGATAAGACAACGTCAAACCCGCAGCAAAGGATGGAATCCATTTAACCAGCCTTTTGTTTCCGACATTTTTCAGCCGCCATCTGGAAAATGTCATGGCAACCTTATCACAAAAGTCACACGCCGTTGTGTCGACGGTCTGCATTTGACAGTGTTGGAAATAATGTGACATGGTCCAATCAAGCCCTTGCCATTTTGCTGAGTTGGCCACAACAAGCTATAAGTGCTAATGCAGGCAGACGTGCAGGTATGATGGTTGATGGTGTGCACGCTTTGTACCATTTTACTTGCAGGCAAACGTTTTGTTGCACAAATAAATAATATAATCAAATGTTTTGTTTATAAGTAGTAGGAGGCTAGTTACCATTGACATAGTAGGAATAGTGGTGGTATTGAAGGTGGTGAAGTAAGGATGATAGTGGTGGTGGTAGTAGTAGAAAGAGTATTAGTGGTGGTGGTGCAGTAGTATTTGCAGGCATAGTAACAGTAAAGTGGCAATAGGAGTGGTAGTAGGCTAGTATACAGGTATAATAATAGCACCAGTAATGGAAGTGGTAGGAGTGGTATTATTTATATAGCTGCAAGTGTAGCAGTAGTAATAAAGATAAGCTTAGAAGCAGTAGTAGTAGTATTGGCAGCTGGGTTTGTAGTAAGTATATAGATTGTTTTTTTTTTATATAGTAAGGGGATAACGGTGATATCTGCTGTTGTTGGTGGTGGTGGTGTTGTTGTTGTAGTAGAACAAGTGAGAGTGATGACACAATTACAATTTCAAACAACAGTACTCTTGTTTCCTGATTCCATGCTGTTTGTTTCCACGTTTCCCGTTGGTTGACATTCATTTGAGGAGTGTAGTACTATAATCTCTTTTGGCATTTCTCAGGAATGTTGAGCAAACCAAAATACCACACAGTCCATGATGTCTGTATTTTGAATCAGCAGCTCTTGAAGACAGCACCCCCTTTATTTTTATTTTTTTTAAAGTGAGTCCTCTTTTTAGCAATTGCAATATGCCACGCTGCAACAGACAAGCAATTAGTCCACAAAGGCCAGACAATTACAGAGACCGCAGTAACACTTCAAAGATACCAGGGCATAAATCCTTAAGGACACAGAATGCATCCCTTTGCACATCTTCACTGGCTGGCAGTTTGTTATTTTGTCTGCAGCTATAGTGCAGAGAAGCAGCCGTAATGTGTCAGTTTGAGTCTCCTCTGAGCCCTTGGAGGGAGAGAGGGAGAGAGAGAGGGAGAAAGAGAGAGAGAATATATTTTGGAGGAAGACTGGCGTCACTGTGCAGTTGTGCAGTTAGCATTTGCTCTTCTGCTGTGAATATTCAGCCTGTGCCAAGTCTGAATCCACTCTGAATAGACCATTTGCATCTAAATCAACTGACACTACCTCACACAACGTTGTGTCTGTTGGATAGGACGTCAGTGTTGAATTAAACTTTTTTTCTTTCTTTAAAGTTGGCTGGATGGGCTTATGACTGGAAGATATACCGACTCAATCGTACAGCCGCTAACATGCTTACTACCATCCAGTTATTCCGTTGTTGTGTAAATGTACTGCAAAGGAAAGGAAAATATAGTTGGGAAGGCACAGCAGGGGAAACACAATTTTAGTTTTTCTGTGATTATTGTTTAAAATAAAAGTGAAAACCAGAAGAACTGCCGATGATGATTAGCTGCTGAGCTCAGCGTCTTGCCAATTGCTTGATTACACTGTTGTTGATTGGAGGAAAAACACTGTCATTACATCAAATTACAATGATTGGTTCAAATTGCAGACTCTACATGTTCAAGTATGTGAGGTGAATTGTGTGGCATACTGTACATATTGCAGCTGGCAAAATTAGCTCAGGCTATTGCTATTGCAGGCTATTTGCATACCTTTTATTCCTGTGAAATGCTGTCAATAAATGAACACAAAAGATAACAATGGTATTTGATGACGATGGTTAATATTTCTGGTATGTTAGGACATCCATGACAGAATCTTCATTTCAAACGAGTTTTATTATTTCATTAAATTTATCAGACATTACAGTTGAATAGTTAGAAGATGTTTCGACATATTCTTAACCAAAAAACAGTTTTACCAGCATCATCCTGTTTTGTGTACTTAGTTTAGACTACATCATAATTTGTATCTCTTTCTTATAATCCCTAAGTTCCATTCAATGTTTGAATATTTGTATCACAGAACCACACATTTCCAGAACGTTCACCATCCTATTTCTGTGTCAATGCACAATAACTCTAGAAAAGCATCTTTTTGTATCACATTTGCTCCACAGATCAATATCTTGAACTACAACTTCTTATCAAGCCAAATTTGTGTAGTTACTTACTATATTAAGTTAGGATGAATGATTAACTTTTGCTATTTTGTTCCAACAATGTTGACCAATTCTTCCCTGCCATTCTTTAGCACTGCTATGCCCAACCTTATTTTAAATTGGATTCATTGGGAATAGTTGAAATGACTTAATTGTCACTATATTGAGGTAACTCTGTCACATTGCTTTTGCTTAGCTGTAATGTCTTACTGGCACCAAAAAGTAATAGTTTAAATGAAGAAAGAAGCATTAGGCTGTGTAGCACCTGAGAGATTCTGAGATAGCAGAATAAATATTTCAAGTTTATTTGCTAAAATATTTCTGTTACCTGTGTTTTTTTGTAAAAATAAATTCATCCACCAACTGTGATCAGCAAATTGAGACCCGTTTTCTGTCTTTCTTTTGTTCTCCTTTAATGGCTTGATTATCACATTGGAGCAATCATCACGAGAAAGAATGCAAGTACTCTGCACAAAGTGTTGTATAAGAAATTACTACAATTAATCCAGCTCCCTGAGGGCAGATGACTTGCCAGGAAATGAAGCCACTCTAGAATAGAAATCCCATTTGTCACTCGGGGAAGACTTAGTGTTGACAATTGGGTGGTCCTATTACTTTGACCCTACCTTGTATATAATTTATCATAAGAGGTGCCTGCTGATCAGATAAGCTGTCTATTTCAGCTTTGAAACATATATATCAAAGTGATTTTCTGAAATCACTGAAGTGCAAAATTACAGCTCCACTTACCTGACGGTCCAATCAGGTTTGTGATTAAGTGTCCACGATGAATAAGAATCCATATCCAGCCGTGTTTGTTCTCTTGGCCACAGGGCCGCACTTGTTTGATGATATCCCTCCTTTTAAAATGCAGATGAGTCATGTGTGTCACTAATCATCTGCAGCATTTCCATCAGACTTGGTGTTGATTCAGGAGGCAGGGCATCTGAATACTTAAAATGAGCATCCTTTCATCCACTGAAGTAATTTATCACTGCTTGAATTTGTGTTGTGTTGACTTTTGTAATATTTCACTGCCCATTTGTCCGATGCTCCATTGTTCCGACCTCTCAATAACCCGAAACATTCCCTAAAGCCCACTAGTTCAACGTCCCTTTGTTGCGAAAAAATAAATCCTTAGGACTTGAACAAATGGTGTTATGTTACGGGAAATTTGGGACACAAATATTGATTGTGTTGATTGGGCTAGATAAACATTTAAATTAATTTCACTGGTTATTGTTGATTCAGATTTTAGATTATGGAAGGGGATCCACAAAAGCCTAGCTGTATGGGTGGAACAATAGGATGTCGGAACAGAGGGTTTATTTTTTCAAAACAAAAAGACATTGGACTTGTTGGCTTTAGGACCAAAGGGAATTTTTCGGGTTATTGAGAGGTCGGACCAATGGAGCATCGGAGAAATGACATGGCACCTTCTGGTCTGTTAATTATTGTCATCCCCTGTTGGGATTATATGTATCCTCCCTTCAAAGTATGTTCTTTTCACTAATTCACTAATAGACCATATATTATATACCAAAAAATAGAAGTATTGTAAACTAAGTAAAGCGCTGTAACGTTAAGTTGGTGCATGTAATTAGTTGCGACAGAGCTCCGGGACTCAGGCTACCAGTGGCAATTGTTTAGCCGCCAATAGGTGACTCTGAGTCGGGTACAGGCACTGCCAGATGACGGCTCTTTCAGGGGCCATCAGAGTTGAGTTTAGCTAGAAAAAGTGAGCGTAATGTAGCAAGGACAGTAAGGTTCAGGCACCAAAATGGCCAGTTAAGTTTAGTATAAAGATTGAGGAATGAAAAAAGCGTTTCCTGGGTGAAGTATTTCCACATTGTGCTATTTTATTTTGAGATTATTTTAAATTTTGAATTTCATTAATAAGTGTTTTGGCATGGCTGTCTGCGTGGCACTATATCCATGGTATTGACAGGGGGATTTAATTCATGTTTTTTGTTTGAATGATCAAAAAACCTCCTCCTGCTTTTTTCACCCTGCATATAGAAATAACCGATCTTCTGGATGATGGTCTCTTTTGCTTTTATCGGTCATATAGAACAATCAGTATTACATCGAGTCTGTTTCATAGCTCTTGTAGCTGCTTTAGCTTTTTATCCATTACCCTGATGCTGCTATTACATATACACTCCATTCAAAATTGACAGAGAAGCAGAAAAGGAGAGACTACTTCCCGGACTAAAACAAATAGTCTTACATCTGAGCATGGTGTTCTGCTTGACTGAATTTGTTTGCCAGCTCGCCTTTTTTTAGAGCCAGACAGAAACCAAGACAGAGAATGAAAGAGAGAAATATGGAAGAGTAGCTCGGGAAAGCTTAGCTCTGCCAGATGCTCACTTGCCACCGAGAAAAGACAAAAGGAAGAGCAAGAGGGCTCGGGGCAGCAAGATCATCCTTCCTCTCTCTTCACCTCATCTTTCTTTACTGTCCTGTTCACCTGCATGGCAGATATATCGGCACAAGCTTGAAAGCTTAGAGACAGTGAACTTACTGTTTCTTCCGGATCACCAGGCTCCCTAGAGAACAGCTAAATCTTTAAAAAAAATCCCATTTGCTGAGAATCAAGACCAAGAAAATACACCTCCAACCAGTCTTTTACAAAAAAAGAGACTTAACAAAGACGGCATTCATTTGTCTACTTAGAGCACCATGAATATTAGATTAACTGAAGTCCTTACCATCAACAGTAAAAACGTTTGCTTTCTAATGAATTTTTCTGAAAACAAATGGAAACGCAATAACTTAAACTAGCTCCATTGAGTTAATTTAAAAACTGAATCATCATCATGATCATCATCATCATCATCAGGGCGGAAGAAATTGGTTAAATAAAGTAGAGAAGAAATTGGGAATACGCTGAGAGGGGAAGATGGATGGGATGCAAAAGAAGGGATGCTCTCCATTATTTTCATTGTCCAATAATCTGTTGCTTAATTTTTGCAATTATTGGATTGTTTAGTTTTAAAAGTGCCGTATAAAATATAAAATGCTCCTGATATTTTAAAAGGTCTTGTTTTGCCTGACGGACGGACCCAGAGACATTTAACATATAATGATACAAAGAAAAGAAAAGTAACACATGTTCACAGCTGAAGCTGAAATTGCAAATTAGTCTTTAAAAGTTTTTTTTTCAACACTATTATCACTTTTTCCGACATTTTTGTCACTTTTTCAATGTTGTGGGTGCTTTTTTCCCCCCAAAGTTACTTGATATTTCTAATGTTGACATGTTGACATGCGCTTATTTCAAAGGCCCATTTTTTGTGATTAAAAAACTGAAAACTGTTCAAATTTGACCTGAGGACAACATCAGGGTTAAATCAAACATTAAAACAGTTAACAATTTATTTTCTTATTGATTTACTCCCTGATTAATCCTTTAGCCCTATTCAGCTTTGATACAGACCTTTTTATTGCATGCATTATGTGACCAATCCATGTCAAGTATTTGCCCATGTCATAAAATTCAGCGTTTTCTGCAATTAGATACAATTATTCAGTCACGTTGGGTGGCCGTCAAGTTCTTAGCACCAAAGGAATCTCTGACATCATTACAATATTCTAATTAGGTGCACAAAGTGAGGAAGAGCACTGGATCTGTATCAGCAGATTTTCTGTTGAGACGTTGGTATCTGGAGGGAAAAGGTTGGATCAGTGGATTCCTGGAGGAGACGGAAGGAGGTAGAATGTAGGGAGGAGGTGATGCTGAGGTGGAAGGAAAGGACAGTACAAGGTAAAGGATTAGAGGAGGAGCTACTGGAAGCTCAGGAACATTTTGGATGTCTGCCCTGCTATTGTAATGCTGCCAAATCTCCTCATGGACCCGTGAGCTGCTGGAGCAGCTGAGACAACTGTGGGAGGTTCTGGGATGCTGAAGGAACATCTATAGCAATGATGAAGAGGCAGGTTATCATTTTCATCTAGATATTGTTAGATTATCCTACAAGTGATGCATTTCACACAGTACCTTGCATGACTTTGTAGTCAGATTTCATTGCACACGCATGAAGTTAAAATAATCAGAGAAGCTCCAGATGAATCGCTAGTCTCTCTGTGCAATTGTCAAATTGACATTTCTCTATGAGTACTGCATCATTGCAACACACTCTCCCACAAAATGGGTTATTTTGATGAATTTAGTCTTATTTTACCATTTTTCATGCTGTTTCATCTATTCAGGCCTCTACACGTACTTAAGCAAGTACTGTGCTTAAGTACACATTTTAAGGAACTTGTGGGAACTTTGTACTATTTCCATTTTGTGCAACTTTAAACTTGTTTACACTACAATACCTCTCAGTCGAAATATGGTGTTTTTTTATTATTTTTTACTCACTACATTTGTCTGACAACACTTTTCAGATTTCTTCCCTTTCCCTTCCTGTCCAGTGAAAAACATTTATTTCCTAAATTTGCTGACTTTTGTATTCTAATGTTCAAAATGGAGGACGTGTTTTTCTGAGCAGTAGCATTTTAAATTGGTAAAACCTTAAACATCTACAGCAGTCAACATTAAGGTATCATAATAAACATCACATATAATATTAAAACACTGACAGGGAGCATTTTTCTGCAGAATAACTACTTTGACACTTTGAAGTAGTGCTACATTTAATACTTTAACATACTTTTACTTAGGTGAGGTGTTGAATGCAATGCTGTTACTCATAGTGGAGTATGTTCAAAGTGTGGTATTAGTACATAAATAAAGGAGCTGAATATGTCTTCCACCGCTGCTCTTCACAAACATGCACCCTCTGACAAGTAGTCATCTGTAGACTTTGCTTTGTATAAAGGATTCACAAGCAAAAAAAACTTCCAAAGCAAAAATAGCAAAATATGTAAATATGCTGTATGTCTGCAAGCCATCAAAATGTTGGCAAACATGGGAATTTTAGAAGTTCTGTGTTTTTTTTAAATTTTATTTTTAATAGTGGCATTGGGGTGGAAGTAGCTCAGTCCGTATGGAGTTGGGTTGCGAACTAAAGGGCCACTGGTTCAAGTCCCAGTGCGGACCAAAGTACGGCGTGTGGATTGGTAGCTGGAGAGATGCTAGTTCAGCTCATAATATACGATCTATGGTTCAGCTCAGAGGCGCTGCCAGTTGTTCTTGAGCAAGGCACATTACCATCATGCTGTCTAATCAGCATCTTGATATGCATGATCTGTCAGGTGGATGGAGTATCTCGGCAAAGGAGAAGTACTCACTAATGAAGATTTAGACAAATGGGGGCGAAAACAAGTGCTGCATTTATAATTTTGGTCCGTGTAAAATGCTTGTCAAGAGTGCCTTAATGTCATCCTTGAGTCTCTCACTGACTATAGCATAATTGTACCAAATCAAACATGGCACCTACACAAGCAACAGAAATTCAAGAAATTATTAATTTATGAAGGGGAAAGATTCTTTGACACTTTCTATTTATAAAGGACAAGGACATATACAGTGATGTTTCATGAATATCACAGTTTCATTACACATTAAAGTCCCTCAGACAAATTCATTTTTTAATTGAAAATGCTTGCAGAATAGATGGACTCAGCAGAGGTTTATCAGTCACAGTCTCCACTGTGTGTAATGAGTTTCAGCGAGAGTGGATTCCAGATTGGCCAGTTGAAAAATAGACGTGCATTCGCTTTACACACTTGAGCTTCCCCATCTGTCCAACAAAAGGTTAGCAGATGTGTAACATGTAACATCAATTTTAAAAACCAGAGTAACTGTCCATTTTTAGTTGCAGACTCAATAAGTGTTTCTTCTGTTGAATTTGTAGTGGAGGCCCGTCATGGCAACATTTTAGCGCCACAATATCAGAAACGGGGCAGATGCATGATGTAGTACGGATGAGTAATGTACTTTACGGAGAAATCATTTCAACTGATTTATTTTGGTTAGACCATAATGATAAAACAAGGATGCCACCGATGAAATGTCTCTATTACTGAATTTTCCACATTTGACTGAATCATAATATATACTGGAAAGTACTTAAATGAGATTTGTTAGAGCTCATTTATGTTTGCCATACACCATCATAAAAGGCATTCTTTGGGGCTTACTTTACTCAAAATGCGCTTTACATGATTATACAAGAGTTAAGCCATCATTTAGGAAAAAGCTTATTTTCATGCAGCATTGGCATTAAACAGTAATGTACTTTTCCGTCACAGCAAACTTTACTGAGGGAAAAGATGTTTTGCAAATTATTTATTGCATTTTGTAGTCGCTCGCAACTAAAGCAACATGACACTCAAAATCAATCACATCGCTTTCATTGCATAGGTTTCAAACTTAACAACAAGGGGACAATATGATGTAAACTTTTAAACAGGCTTAAACCGTTATTTATTCAACAAAGAAGCTGCACAACACCAAATGCTCTGACTGTCCGCCTCCGAAGCGGAGAGAATGATTAGGACTATGAACAATACAGGCAATTAGACCGTGACAGCTCAGACTACGTACCAGTATCCACCTACAGGAATTAGTTTTGTCTGGAGATTCCACAGGGCTACGATGAACTACGTTTTTTTCTGATAAAATGTCAACGATGGAGATTCCTGATGTATGTGGCATTTACGACTGACAATTATGTTTAATTACCCAATCTCTTTGCATCTTGGCAACTATATGCATGGTGGACGGTCAGGTGATGAGGGAGGAGAGCTAGAAGGGGTTGTTGAGGTGAGTAACGGCCATAGGAAGAAAAACATTTAAGGGCCTGGTGCTGATGGATCCGAACATCTGGCCAAATGGTAGCAATTTTGAAGAGGTAGGTGTAGGAGGGACTTATGTTGATGTCTCGAGGGTGGACAGCACCAAGCTAATATTGAGCCTGACGATTGTGAGGAGTGTGAGAGTGAGTAGGAGCTTGTTACATTCATAAGAATGATGAAGGTAATGTCTAATTAAAACCAGACCTCTATTTTTGCATATATTTTTTCTGGGCTGTTTTGAGCTTTTGCATACAGTCCAGCATATGAGTTTGTGTTAGTCTGAGTTTGTGCAGTCATCTGTTAATGAATGTGGACCAGCGTCTTCTGTCTTTTGACTCCATTTTATCTGCAGTCAGATCCAGTTGCACTAATGCTCAGAGACCTGATCAGGCGCCGCACTCAGAAATGAGATTTGAAGAGATAGATGAAAATGGATTTTATGCCTGAGTTGTCAAGTGAATTGAGGATTATAATTTTATTGGATCCTCTTTAATTCATAATCCCCAAATTCAATTAATTCAGCAAATAGCATTCAGTAAATGCAATGTAATATTCACCCTAACTCATTATTAATATGGCAACTGTTCTTGCAAGGCTACACAGTGCATTAGATTTTTATGGTGATATATGCATGATAACCAATCCACCTTTGTTCCTTGACAGAATATTTTAAAAAAGCAGCCAGAGGCCAACATATCTGTCATGGTTGCAACCTCTTAGTGACTCATTTTATATTCTCAAATCATGCATAGTTCTCCTTAGCCTTATTCATCTCTCTCGCATTCTTAGTAGCCAATCTCACATATGAATAGGTGCTGTATGAAGCAGAGCTATTAATGTCTCACAGTGTAAAGGATTCACTATTCTCTTTCCTTTTCAGGCGAGCAGAGTGCATAAAGAAGAAGGTGTGATAACAGGTTCTTTGTAAGCGACGACCCAATAATGTCAGGAGTTTTCAAAGGCTAAAAACAAAGGGAAAGAATCCCTAAGATTTGTGGTATTGTTTATCTTTTTTAAAGGAGGCTTTTAACTGCCAAGAACAAATAATGTCTGAAAGAATGTTTACTGACCTTACTGTTGCATGAAAAATTTTGTATAGTCTGAAATGTCTGCCAAAGACAAAACAATATTTTTGTATTTACTCTGCATAATGGAAATGGCATTTCTAGATAGCTCAGTGTGGGACTCTGTAGGGCTGGCACATCTTACCACCCAATACAAGAACATAGAGGATAACAATGTCTTTTTGTGCTTCAGCAAAATTATGTAATTTTCAGCAATCCCTCTGCTTAGTCTGAAAGACACTCTCTCTCTCTCTCTCTCTCTCTCTCTCTCTCTCTCTCTCTCTCTCTCTCTCTCTCTCTCTCTCTCTCTCTCTCTCTCTCTCTCTCTCTCTCTCTCTCTCTCTCTCTCACACACACAGATTTCCATGTTCATGTTTTTCTTTCTTCTACAAGAATGAAAATTGTAGCTTCACTTGTGATTTCCACAAACATTGAAATGTGGCATTTCTCACTGTCTTAAACCATAATAACACATGGTAAGACTATTAAAATAATACAGAACACAATTACTGGAATTACTGCAAATACAAATGACCTGTTGGTAAACCCCTCCACAGAACAGAGATTATTCAATCATAGCCCAGCAACAGTCAGTATGCATGACAAGTCTGTCTAGCTCTGAATTTCTCCACATACAAAAACATGAGCAAAACTATAAGGAATTCACAAAACAGTGTATTTATCTGCTTTTTAGCAGTAACTGTTTGCATGTTCGGCTGACTACCTTACTACCTGTAGTTATAGCCAAGCATTATTTCTAAGGACGGGTGACACCATATAATTCACAAACCACATTATTTTATGCAGTTAATGCACAACATGTAGCCCTGTTCAAGAAAAAAACACACGTAGTAGTATTTCCCCCCCCCCTGCCAATCCTGGATGCTAACAGTTTTGGTTAATGTTAGAAGACTCTTTATTGGATGTGGGGAGGTTTACACTGCAGCCAATGGTACCCGAGACATTACCTACGTGTATTTTCTGTTGACTTAGTCTATGGATATGAGATTATTTGTAAATCCAAAAAGCCTTGTTTATGTAATGTTGAAAATAGAAAATACAGACATGTAATCTAAGCAACCTGACAGTATACTATGTTATAATAAAATACAGTTTGATCTTAGATTTTCTTTCTCATCATACTATATTACTAGGCCTAAAATACTAGCGCTACACTGCAATACAAGAACAATGCTGTTGCTTTTTCACAGGTCTTTGACAAGGATCATCAACTGGTGTGGGTGCTGTCTTTTTGCTGGGTCAATGCAGCTTTAGCCACAGTTATTAAGCATTATATCATGTATCATAGTTATCATTCATGAGCCAGTTTTAAACATTACAAAGTTAACCAGCTCATGGAGACGACATTAATTACCCTGCAAGATAAAAAAATTGTCATCCAACATCTAAAAATAAGGGGCCTGCTTTTCCTCTATCTGAAATCAAGGACACATTGTTTCAAAAATTAATGATTTTCAAGTGCTAATCCTGCCACCGGTATAATTGTAAACTTAATATGTGCCATGCAAGAAAGAAAAGCTTGACATGCGTAGAACCAGTCATTTTCTTTTCTTCTCTCATTTTTTCGTTAAGGTCTGTAACAAAAGTAGTCATACAATGCATGTCTGTTATACTATGTGAATAGTACAGACATGCATTATTTACATGCAAATTGTCTTGACATGGTGAGAAAATAATTGGCTGAGGAAAATGCAGAGAGCAAATGTTGCATCAGAATCTCACGCCTCAATACACTGTATGGTGTCAGGAGAGCAAGTTGGCAAAGTCCTTTACATTCAAGGCTGAGTGGGGCCATTTCAACCAAAGGTTATACACTTCATATTAGTTCAATGAAGCGAAGAAGTCTAGATAAATGCAAAGAAAGAAAATGTCCAAAACAAGTTTTTAAAGTCACCCCATGCTGCCAGTTTTGCAGTTTTGGAGTTTTCCAGCACTTTGGCATCGATTCAGCTGGTGTCTGCAACTACAATATTGTTCTGGAGGGATCTCACTTCACTCCGAGTATTGAAATGATTATGATGGTTTGTCAATAAGACACTCCTCCAGGATCTTGTATGAACAACACATCTATATATATATATATATATATATATATATATATATATATATATATATATATATATATATATATATATATATATGTTACTGTATGTCATTGTGTTTGAGAATAACTAAATTATCCATGCCTCCTCACCTAAACGGTTCAGATTGGTATGAAAATGTTATCCACAGTGATAAACGGTGTCTTCTAGATGTAGCAGTACCTTTTTTTACTTTTCTTTTTTCCTTTTATTTCAATTTGTAGACTTTAAGCAGAAAGAAGATCCCTAAATATGTAGTGAGTCCAAGTTACACAAAATCTGCTCTCAATAAATTGTCAGCACTTTACTGAATAGCTAATTTTGGGCAAACGTTTTTCATGTGGCATTTTACTTAACAAATGACAATAAGCATGCATGTACGCAAATATTCAAGATTTATTTTTAACAACAATATAGGTCAATAATCCAGGCAACATTGACAATATTGAATAAGAAAAGCAAAAATACAATGTTCTCAGAGACAAAACAAACTACAACTCTTAGAAAACCTTAAATTATATTTTATTAAACAAAAAGCTAATGAAACTACTCACAAAGATGGTAAATGGGCAAATCAAACCAATCAAGGAGGTAACTTCACCTTCTTAATGCCTTTTTTAATGTTTTTACTCACCATTTCTTGATCTTTAAGCATGATAAATGAATCAACTCAAAAGTAAAACACATTTTAATACACACTTGCTATATATTGGCTCTGCTGCCTCAAACAGTTGTTTGCATGAACCAGGTTTTGTTGTCTGTTGGTAACCAGATGATTTGGACACACTACCTATCTGAACTACTGTAGTTGCTGTGAGAAGTTTTTACAATTCACACCCAATTGCCCATGTCACATTCTTGAAGTGGGGAGAGCTAAGAAGAGGAAATGTTTAGGCTTGCAGTGATGCTGTCATGTTGAAGGTATTTATTAGATTACTTGAAAAACCCACACAGCATACGGCTAGACAATTTGTTCTGGCTTACAGACTGCCATGTCTGATTTCTGCCATGTTGCTGTCATAGATAGTTAAATTTGGTCCAACCTACCTTTTTGTGGAATGATATCTGGGGCTGTACAGTAGATGTGCTTTTAGGATGTTATTTTATTCCTTCATACAAGATGTTTCAAGCAAGGGAGCTGGAAATAAATGTTTAATTTGGACTGATCTCTTTATATGCCCTCATTAATCTTCAACTCTGCCCTACAGTGACCAAGTAAGGCTTCTTGTGCTAAAAAAAAGAGTGATGTGTGACTATTCTGTTTAAGGAGAACATATGGAGAGGGAAATGAAGGGGTGTAGTGCAAGTGTTTTTTTCTTGTATGTCGTGTTTAACTGTGTAATAGGGACTTAAGCTTGCTTTTGGTCTCTCTCTCATTATTGTAAATGGGCTCTCTCTGTGATAATTAAATGCAGTTCTGCAGTGGAAAAATGCAAATGAATAGGACAAACAGAGCAACACGTCTTGATAGTTCCCCATGGACATGCCAAGCCACGAAAAAATTCAGACGCAACAAAGGAAACATTGTGATAGACCGAGAAGAGCCTTTCAAATTTGAACTACTTCACTTTGTTTTGTTCAGCGCAGGCCTTTGGCATCCCTGCACTTGTTGTAATCAAAATTGAGCAGTGTTGTTCTGCCACATCTGACTGTCACAAGAAAAATGTGTGAATTTAATAAAAAAAAAAGGTCTCTTTGATAATCAAATATTACTCACTCTCAGCAGCTAAGAGATGTTAATCAGACCAATTTCTAGTAAGCTACACGCTGGGCACCGTAGTGCACCAAATTCATATTTCAATAAAAATTGAGGTCAAAGTAATAAAGGGTCCACAATATGCATACAAATTACGGCAACCCATCACAGTAAATGTCTTTCAAACACAACCCTGGGGGGGGTGTCACATTCAAACGCCTTCATTTTCAACAGCACAGCATGTACGATGGACAGATTTTGAAAGATGATGATTGTCAAACAAACAAAGTAAAGACAATATCACATGAATAATCTTGCTCTCTGGTTTACTGTTTGTACTTCTTTTGTCTAACCAAGATGCATTAAGATGGACTTGAATTATTTTGTTGCTTTCAATAGTGCTAATTGTTTATAAAGATTAAATTGATGTATGGTGAGATGTTACGACAGTAATTCTGCTTCTAATGGAGGGAAGACGGAAAACATTGAAACAGCGCAACTGGCCATATTAAAAAATGGGAGAGTTGCACTAGCAACTCTAGAGTTAGAGGAGACAGTGAGATCATCACATACTCGGTTGTATCCCAAACACAGTGAAAGCTAGTAATTCAGGTCCCTCATCATGATCGTAGTACCCAGGTCTGTGATCTGTCTGTGTGCAGGTGTGTCTTTGATTGCTTGAAATCTTAGCCACTTGTTTCTGTACCAGCTTAATTACCTCAACTGTTAAGGATGAAACCAGTTTAGCTGTCTCTGCCTGATTGGGCTCGTCATTGTGACTACCAGAAATTTAAAACAGTAGTGGTAAGACAATTTATACAGAAAACTAGTAACTTACAGTAAGAATGAACATTTAACATTTATGCTGGGAAATTTGTTGATTTAAAATGACTAATCAACTTATTAAAGCGTGAGTGCGCAGTTTTTGTCTCCTCCATGAGGAATTCTAAGGATTGACAATAATTCTGTCGGGGCATCCACATGATACAAGCCTTCCGTGATCGCGCACCACCCCCACCCCTCTTGAACTTGATTTTCTACTCGCGAAAGTCGCCGGACATCAATTTCTAAACAAAGCCATAGTAAGAAATAGGCCTACTTAGCTTTGTATCAACTCATTCGGCAATGGCTTGGATGTAACGGACGTTTCTTCCCATACAAAAGTTACGCACTAAAGTTTTAAATAACAGTGGGATTACGAACATGAAAATTCACCACATTTTTCTCTTGTATACAAACAACTTTGCACTTCCCTGACTTTTCCTCTAGTGCCACCATCAGGTCGACGTTTTCAACATCTACCCAAAAAAACTGTACAGGTCTTATGGTTCTCAGATGCCAAATGACTTTGGTGATTTTCTGACTTTTCATGAAAAATATCTCAAAATTTATAAACGTGAAAATTGGGTTGGGCAATTATATAAATGGCTGGATCATAATTACTTTTCCTTGACTTTTTAGGCTCAGCTGTATTTTGTGTTTAGTGCTAATTAGCAGGTTGGGATTGAAACATGCTAAACTACGATGGTGAACATAATACCCGCTAAACATCAGCATGTTAGCATTGTCAATTTGAGCTATTGATCATATGAAAAATATCAAGGAAGCAACCCAACAAATGGAATATTAGACAATATATATATCCTTTGCATGCACACACATACTACAAAAACAAACATATTGTTACATAAACCTATTTCTTCACATGTTCAGATTTATAGTATCACACCTTAATATTCCCACAGCTCTATAAAATTGCAAGGAGAGGATCACCAGATAATTTCCTAAAGTCTGTAGGCACTGAAGGACTTTGCAATAATAAATGAACGTGCAGCCTTTAGAAAGGTACTTACGTGTTCAATATATTCCAAAGCAAAACTCTGATATCCCATGGGAGGGGAGTGCAGTGGGTCGCAGGCAGGCAGGCTGTTGAGAAACGCTGCAAGTATTGGTTGGCTTTATATTATTTTGGGAAATATAAGCTTGCTTGCTCCATTGAATCTGAATTGCCTCCAACTCACCTGCGCATAGCATTCTCCTGGAGGGAATAACTGTTTATACTCTTGCCATATCTGGTGTTTTTATCTCTAGCCGTAACAAAAGCAAATATATATTGAGCACCATACAAAGTAGCCCTGTTATATTTCCATTGTACGAACTTCTACTTTGGTCGTGGGAGAAGTGAGAAAGAAAATTAAAACTTTGTTACAGTGTCAAACATCAGTGCAATAAGCTTTGTGGCCAAAAATGTAAATCTAACGTCTCTGCAAATTTCATTGCCAAACGCGCTCAATTTCTCTACTTCATTGCACAATGGGTTGCTGCCCTGTTAGCACTGCTTGTACCAGTTCTAGCACTTCACCTTAGGGGAGTAGAAAAACAATGGCATGTCAGTGTGAACACAATATGTAAAGCTCCGACTTGAAGCCAACAAGGTGATTGTGTCAGACGCTGGGACAGAAAACTCGGGACAAGACGTGCACTCTTTTGACTAGGTCCTAGTGGTGTGTCAACTGTCTGCCTTTCTCTTCCTACACGTACTATCTCTAAAAGGAATAGAATGGGTATCCATAAATGTAATGTATGTCAGGAACAGATATCTGGAGCAGTGGTTTCCAAAGTGGGTGCTGCAAGATTTCCATATAATTGTTCATTTATTGTGCATGTTTTATTGTCACCAAGTAAACACAGCTCCAATTAATGCTGGTACACCTCGGACCTTAAAACTAAAACACTACTCTAGTGACAGCATAAAGGACGAAGGGCATCATTCACTTTTTATTCACGTTTGTCCTTTTACATCTTAAATATAAGCACATTTTAATTTTGAAGCTAATGAAATAAATTCAACATTTATTAATTTAACATAACAGTATAGTGTATTTAATGCAGAGCTGGGCAATATATCAATAGGATATTGATATTGTATGAGACTAGATAATGTCTTAGATTTTGGATAGGGCCATATGGTAATATGACATAAGTCTTGTCTTTTCCTGGTTTTAAAGGCTACATTACAGTAAAGTTATATAATTTTCTGAACTTATTAGGCTGTAACTGTTCTATTATTTGCCTTTACCTACTTAGTTGATATATCTAAATCCCTGTTGATCATTTATCAAAAATCTCATTTTGTAAATATTTTGTGAAATCACCAATAGTTAACACTACAATATTGTTGCGGTATCAATATCGAGGTATTTGGTCCAAAATATATTTGATATATTATAGTATTTGATTTTCTCCATATCGCCCAGCCCTATCTTAGTTCATTTTAAGTTAAATTTGGATCTGACTTCCGAGTGAATGAAAACGCGCTGTATCTTTATTAAAGTTAATATTGATATCATGTTTTTGTAGGTTGGGTGGAGAATGGATAGCGCAAACTCACCACTTTCTCTTTGCTTTTTTTTTAATTTTTTGTGATCAACCTTTTTATTTAAACAGCCAAAGAACAGTGCAAAACATTTATCCTGATGACAGCATACAGAAAAGAACACTACACACACCAAAGAAGGCACATTGCACCTTTTCCACAAACGCTTTCTCCATGTTTATTTGTCTTAATAAATTCTGTGTGATATACATTTCTACAGCACTAGTTGTGTGTGTGTGTGTGTGTGTGTGTGTGTGTGTGTGTGTGTGTGTGTGTGTGTGTGTGTGTGAGAGAGAGAGAGAGTAAACACACCTTTTCCCAATTTCAATAAAAACAACAATTGTGCTCCTTGAGGACATTATTTACCTGTTGTCATGGAATCACGTTCAGTTATCCTCATGTGAACTACAGTAAAGAACTTCAGTCACATGATAAACCCCTGTCTGTGTTCAAAGATGGTCTTGGGTGTTGGATGTGACGATGACCTTCGACCACTGCCCTTTTGGATTGGTGTTCACAGACAGCCGATGTTATCCGTCTCCGGTGGTCATTCAGTCTCTGGCCCGGGATCAGCTGTTTGCAGAGTTCACACACTGCTGCTAATGTTACTCTCCGGGGCTGCCGTATCTCTAGGTCGTACCATCAGATAACGTAAGGTGTTAAATGGTTGTAATTTAATTGCCTAGTCATGGTCTATTGAACATTGTTTATATACTGATATTTACAATCTAGTGTCAACTGTTGCCTAGCAACAGCTGCTGTAAGCATGAGATAACGGACAAGGGCTGGGAGGACTGATGAGGGCTGGAATTGAAGATGGGGTCTTTTTGAAAAGTGGAGATACTCTCATTATTTTGAATTACCTTAACAGAAAGAGGAAAATAGCACTGTGCAATAGGAACTCTGGTCCGTGTTTAACAGAGATGTCCACTCGACAAGCAATCTACAGGCCTCAGAATCCACGAAGAGACTTAATCAGTGTCTGTCCATGTACTTTAGACAGAGTAATTTACAGAGTACAATGTAGAATAAAATTAATGTGGATTAACCAGTAAGGAGTAAATACTAGATATATACAGAATGAGCAGTATTAACAGTCAAGTTAAGTAAAAATACAACTGTACAGTACTTGAGTAAATGTACTTTCCACCACTGGCTAAATGGATTATATCAGAACAGGGAGCTGAGAGGGATCAGTAGGAAAGACTGATTATTTAAGGAGTCAAGTGTCACCCAAAAAAGCATTGTTATTTCAGCTGAATGTGCGAGTGTGATGGACAGCGTTATTTATTATTTCTCAAGCAAGTGACATGAATTACTTGGTGTGTGTGTGAGACAACAAAATGGATGTAGTTTTGAATTTCTGTGGCAGCCCATGCAGGCGCAGGGAGAATCCCAGAGGGCAGACAAAGCAAGCCGTGTATTTAAAAGCTTTATGACACCACATTGCGATATGTTTAGTTAAAGCAGGATAGTGCCAAGCTAGCATTCTCTTTGTTTGTTTAATATTGATGTGACATCCTTAATCTGGATGTTATTTAATTGGCTGTCACTGGCAGGTAGACTGTGAATGGCAGCCTGCAGGAGATGTAAATATGTATTTTTTACTTATGTTTTTCTAAGACACATCATATTCCTTTTGTAGTATGATGTACTGCATGAGGATTGCATATAGAGTAGTTTGAGTTCAACCAGGTAGGTAAAACTGTAAAGAGCAACATGCATAAGGAAGATCTCCGGAGGAATATTAAGAGTCTGCAGCCATGCTAGCAGCTGTTCGAGCCTGCACTTTGCCACAGCGGTTGTCAGGATCAACTCTACATGGTCAGACTTTGCTCAGGTTTAATCGGACTAAGCTGTACCTTACAGCCCTGTTTCAGTCCCATATCACCCTTCTAACATGCTAATGTTGCATTCAATCATGCTGTTTCATGTTGTTAGAACAATTATTATTACTCTTGAGGCTTTCGATAACTGTTCAATGAGAGAGAATGAATAAGACATGAGCCTACCTGCCTCTACAGAAATTTGTAACGTTACAGTCATTTACAGTGTTAACTTAATGATGTATTGAACCAGCATGTGTTAAAAACAGAGTGTATAATAAAAACAAAGTTATACATCCCTTCTGCCGCAGCATGATTTTTCTGGCCTTCTTCCCAGAAAAAGATATTCACATCTAGTCAAGCCATTTCATAGTAAAGCCACACTGTGTTTTCTCCGGCTGAGTCTCCTGATGCTGTTTGTGACTAGTTTCATTTAACCTTCCTATGGTGTTAGGGTCCCGACGGACCCGTTTTGAGTTTTAACATGCATAAAAGCACTTCATACAT
>NC_048416.1:24495323-24496981 GCF_013103735.1 Etheostoma cragini
ATTTAATACACGGGTCCAAAATGACCCGCTAACACTTCAGATGGCAGCAGAAAGCTAACACCAGAGGAAGGTTAAGTTAATATGAATGAAAGTTGCCTGTTTAGAAAGGCAACACAACTACATTTTCATTGCAAACGTTCCCTCAATGCATATCTCTAGCTTTATAATTCACTCAACAGCAACTAGAGCTGAACAATTAATCACAATTGTATTGAAATAGCAATATGGACTAGTGCAATATCCAAATTGCAGAGGGCCGCAGTATTTGGTAATGGCAAAGTATGTGTCAAACCATTCTGAATTAAGTATTGTGGTGCTGCAGAGATGTCCAGGCCTTCAAATCGTATTCTACAGACTAAAGAAAAAAGTCTGTTTGATAAAAATCCTTGCCAGAATCACACTATAATCATTTTAATTCCTTTTGATTTTAATTTTCAGTGAAAAAACTGACACAAAAAACCCATTCCCTCCAATTTTGTGAATCATATCGCAATATCAGTAAAAAATAGTTACAATTAGATATTTTCCTCACATCGTGCAGCCCTAACAGCAACACAAGTCTAAAAAATGTCCAAGTGAATTAAAGACAGAGACAGAGACAGAGAGGTGTGCAGACCGTACAGTAGACATACTGTATAAAGTATATGCAAAAAAAATGGATTCCAGTGAATGTCCTTTTTTCACTTGTCTCTTTACTGGACAGCTTTACATATTGGAATAGTCCCTCTTGGCCTTAAAACCACAGGACTTCTTTTCCTCTGTGCACTCAGACTTCCTTTCTCAACAGCTGGCTCTTTGGCTAGGAGCCGTCAAGCTGGAGAGAGCTGTGCAATGTTTCCTCCTGGCAGTGATAGAGCTGCTCTTGGATGGTTTCCCCCAGTGGAGGATGCGTCTCGCTGTGTTTGGCAACCCAGGAGACGGGCATCACATCTGGTCCATCACTTGGCAGCGGCAGGCAGCGAGGAGTAAATCCTCCTAATGACGACCGGCGGGCCAGCGGCCCGATCCGCCGGGGCCTCGGTATAAAGATGGCCTCCTGCTCTAGTGGAGAGAGACTTCTAAAGATGGAGACCTTCCATGATTTGTGAAACGGTGAACACATTTCAGAGGTTTTTATTGCCTGCATGAAAATGAGGAAGGCCTGAAACAGAACATGTAGCAGCATGTCTCACAGACATTTCACTCTGCTGGTTGTTTTCTCCGAGGTACACCGGGTGTGGGGCTCTCTGTGTCCCACTGGAGCTCGGATCAGATCAGGTTGTGGTTCCCACGCTGGCCGAGCCCCACTGATGGCGGTCCGTCTGTGGCTGCAGGACCTGGAGTTCACTGTCACGGTTTCAGTTTTGATGGTTCTAAAGTGTTAAGATAATTAAAAGGAATTTATTTAGAAGTGGGCTGGCCTCTTGTTAGCTAACACTAGCTTCCATACTCCACCAAGGCAGCGCATCTATGGCGGTGACGATGGTGCAATGATTCAGATGGACTCCCAAGACTGTAAAAGGTTAAAGAGAAAAATCCTGAGAAAAGAGCAAGAAATTCCATCGAGAGCCAGACTTAGGTTTTGAGAGCGAGAAGAAAAACGTTTTGTGAGAAACTTATTTTTTTACACTGATAGCAAAAATGTGTGCATGTATGTATATATATATATATATATATAT
>NC_048416.1:24496991-24546172 GCF_013103735.1 Etheostoma cragini
AAAGTATTCTGAGAGATTTCTTTTGTCTCCGAATTTTAAAATGAAATTATTGAAACTTTTTTTAGTCTTAAATATAATTTTTGCTATTGGTATGAAAACCTTTTCTCTCGGATATTTTTCTCTCTCATTAAATGATGTTTTGCTATCAGTGTGATAACTTTTTCTCTCAAACATTTTTTCTTTGAGATCATTTATTTTCTTGCATAAACAAAACCATGTTGTTACTCCTCTCCTTTAAAGAGAGTTGCCAATATTTCTCAGTGAATACGTTCTCACGTTGCTGTTCTCTGGACTGACTCTGTTCAGTGAGTGGAGAAAAGCAGCAGCATGTTCAATCAACCAATCATCAACCAGAACAGAAACATGAATGTGTGAACATAAGAATTACTGATCCCCATTGTTTGATAAATGTTTCCTTAAAATACACTGATTGCATCCAGTGTCTGGATCTTCTCTATTTACGTCACGTCAGTTTCACAGTCTATGCAACAGTCTACATTAAAAAAGCTTTTTTGGATTAGTAGTAGATTGTGATGCATATTGATGAAGTGATTGCAGTTTAAAAAATTACAATAGCTAGTTAATTTCACTTCACTTTCTCTGACTGTATTATTCTTTTGTTCTCGATATGCATATCCATGTAATAGTTAGGTCTCAATGTTGCAGATTTGCAAATCAGTGCATGATATTTTTTTGACAAACTCCCAAAAAGGTAAAGGGACACACAGTATTTTCTAACAATGCATAACCCTGTATATTGAGAGAGTGCCTGTCTCCTGGCATGGGAATGGGGAATGGGGAAACCGCCCAAAGCCAAGTAGCTGCAGTATAACTATAGTTTATAATAACTAAACACAAATTTAAAGAAAGTTTCAGTACAACTTAAAAATGTGTCAAAAAATGTTTTTGGAAAAATATCTGATATTAAGAATCAGGATGTTTTTCCTGCAACATAATCTTTTTTAAATAGAAAACTAAAGAGATTTTTTAATTACCTTGAGCAGCAATAATCCTCCATGGCTGAATAAACAACAGACTTTTACAGAAAATCTAACATCAAAGACGTCACCTTGAAACATTCAAGCAGTCAAAACAGACAAACTTAGCAGTGTACAAACATATTGACAGCTAACATACATCAACCTTCATTCCCACAAACATCCTAGCTGGATATAATTGAGTCAGAAGGCTGCAGTGATGAGATGAAGAAACACAATGCAGTCATTTTGAATTTACAGCAGAGCTTGCTTACAGAAATGTGATGGTCATTTCATGCTTTTTTAGGGCTCAAGACCCTGAACACAAATTGTGATATGGAACTGCAGGGCTAACTTGCTGCCTGTTCAAAGGCTCCATGTTCAAAGGGGTCTGGACAGATGTAAGGCAAAAGGAAATTACAGTTCTAATTTTAGGATGTTCTGGATCTTACATGTCTGTGGTCTGGTTCTGGGCAAATCCTGAAGATGTACAGAGAGACTGCATGGTTTTGTGTCGAGATACAGTTATCACTATTAAAGTTGTAAAGTAAAATGAGCTCCAAATTCATATCGCTACCCGAGTTGTGTTTTCAAACATTGGTTTTGGGGGTTCAGAGGGGCTTTTGTGGGAGATAACTCATGAAATACAGATGTTGCTTTACAAAACCCTTATTGGGCTTAGTGATGTGACTCAAATACCACAGATACATGAGGGTTGATACCTAGCTGTTTAACAGAATGTATCTTGAAAAACTTGTGCATTAATCTACTTTAAAAGTTACTTAAATACTACCTCATATCTAGCCATCATGTAAAACAGAGCTGAAAATACTTAATTGATTAACTGATTGATCTACAGATGATAACATGATAGATTATTTGCGTGATACGTTCCCTATGCCCAGGGGTGAGTTTTAAAATGTCTTGTCTGACCAACAGTCCAAAACCTACAACCTCAGTTTATTATCAGAGAAGAGAATCCAAAAACAGGAAATGGTGCATTTAAGAAGCTGGATTTTTGCACAAAAAAAATTCAGAAGACTTAACGACTTTTTATTCATTTAGTTTTTTTTATTTGTAGACTAATCAACACAATGAACTACTTGTTGGAGCTCTAATATAAAATAAACAGTTCTAAGGTGACTGTAAGGCCAGTCAAATTTGTTCCATGAGGCTGTCTCATCCTGAGCATCAACAAATAACATGTTCATGAGATGTGAAGGGATTGAATCTGTTGATGCCTCCTCAAAGACAAAAAAACCTTTTCTGCTACCTCCTTGTTTAAGAAAGATCAAAACTGACAGAATGTGTCAGTTGTGGACAAGAGTTAGTTAACCTCACAGGGATCAGGTTGAATGGTTGAGAATACAAACACTACATTCCCCGATGTGCTGAAACCCGTACAGCATGACACAAATGAACGCAGTGCTGCGTTTGGGAATTTCCGATCTGACAGCACTGATGTTGTACTCTGTACTCAGGCCAAATGTGGTAGAAAAGGTGTAAAAACAGTTGAGGAAGACCTCTGGATTTAACTTTGAGACTTTTCCCCTTGCATTTCCTATTTGGGTCGGCCTTGTGGAGCAATCCCTCTGCTGCCTTTTCGCAGGACACTGAACAGCAAAAGGACAGACAAGGTGCATGCTAAGCGGAGACGGTTGCTCCTGTCATGGTCGACCTGGTCGGATGGACGGATGACAGTACTCTGCCTGCGTCCCTGTCACTGCCGAGTGTCCACAGGCGTCCTTTGGCCTTGCTATCATGACAGCCAGCTCAGCATGACAATAGGACAACTAAAGGAGACGAGGCGTCTGCTGTCAGCCTTAAAGCACATCCTGGACTGCTGCCATCACCATATGTTCGCGGGTTTAGATATAAAGACATAAATATATTACAAAATTATAAATAAAATTATCATTAATATTCAGCATCTCTAGTCATTCTTATCCAGTGATTTGAAATGTGAAAAGGCGGACAACTAAACTATTGCCACAACTGAGAGGGGGGTCCATTCGAGAAACGATAGACAGGGAAGGTTTTAGATATTTACATTCTGAATTCTAAAAAAAAAAAAAAAAAGTAATGCAAGACAAGAGAAAATATTAGTTATTTGAGTATCGAATATCAACATATATCAACATATACAAATTAAAATGTTTATTTATGTTTATTTTTGTTCTATTGCGGTTCATGAAGCTAGTTAATAAATGAGCTGTTCAAACAATCCATCAATTCACCACAATACTGATTATCGAACAATGTATGATGAATAAATTAAACAATTAATTTAAGTCCTTGATCAGGAAAAATATTGAAACATTTGCTGGTTCTAGCTTTCCAAAAGAAGGATTTATTTTTTATTTTTTTACCCCTTAGTTTGTCGGACCACTTCTGTACTTGACCTAAAGTTAAATTCCTCAACAACAATTTGTTGGATTGCCATAAAACTTGGTGGTGGACATGGTCCCATGGTCCCCAGAGAATGACTCGTGATGACTTTGTAGGTCATCTGACTTTTCCTTTAGCGTCACCAGAACATCCAAATGTTCACTGATCCTTTGAAATAGCTATTTGATGGATTTATGCTAAATTGTGTACGGACATTAATCAGCAGATCATGTATGTATTGATGATTCCCGACCCTACTTTTAGCTTTACCTAGAGGTGTGTGGCTTTGAGAGAAATATCTCAACAACTGTTATATGAATTGTCAGAAAATGTGTTTTACACATCCATGTCACCTCTCAGGATTAATTGTAATAACTTCCGTGGTCCTCTGACTTTTCCAGCATTCATGAGATCAAAATTAATATTAAAAAGTCCAATACTTGATATATGACTAAATTTATGCAAAACTAATGACATTCATTAACATCAGCTGTACCAAAAGTTTGCTTCAAGTCAGCATGGCAGTATTTACTTAGTACTGGTAAAAAAGCTGTGTACTTGTTATGCTCTATTTGACTATGTTGGTAAGAGGAAACAAGTTATTTGAAGGCAGCACATTGAGTTGTGATGAATAGTTTCACAATCTTTCCTGACGTCATACACATAGACAGATAATCAACAATGAACATAATCAACTCCATAGAAGATAAACATTTAGATATCCTGTAATTTCATTCAAAGTGCTTGTTTGTTTGTGTTGAATTAAAAACCTTCTATATTTACATGACAAGTCCATTTTGCAGTTGACGAAGGCTGCTGTCCCTGAGACAAAATCCATTTTCTAACTGTTGCCATCTGCCGCCCCACAAGTTTACACTGATTATTCTGGAGGCAGTGAGAGAGAGAGAGAGAGAGAGAGAGAGAGAGAGAGAGAGAGAGAGAGAGAGAGAGAGAGCAGGCAGGAATAGGACCCACAACCAGCACAAGGTTCAGCGCCACCAGTGGCCTCAATCAGTCATGAGGTGCCTCAGTATGGATGGAGCAGAGAGGTTGTTCTGTTGGCAGGTCCCGGCAACATGATTAAGGAGCCAGCGGTGTGATTACGCTGCTCACATTATGAATGGAATAATGGGGAGAGGCAGAGTGTGGTGCTAAATTCTCCTGATGGAGGCGAGGGTGGGGTGGGGTGGGGTGGAGTCCAGGCCCTCCCATGTGAGAAGATAAAAGACTGACAATAGATAATTAAGGGACTGCCAGGGCATCCTTTCTATTCACATGGCTCCTTTTATTAAAGGGTATTCTGTAAGAAAGAATATTAATATAAACTACCAGCCTGTGTGACTCGGAGATGAATATAAATTGGAAGAAGTGGGGGGAGGATTGCACTGGGGAGCATTTATCAGGAGCGCAGGAGCGCATGGTGATCATGATCACACTTCTACACCGAAGCTTCGGCTCTGTTGATCTCCGGTGAAACAACGGAACGCGAGTCATCCCAAATAAAAGGGCTCTCATGTGCACATTTAAACTGCTGTATTAAACTTATGTAAGTATTGTTTGAAAAATGACGATACCAGTACCCTCACAGTGATACCGATGCCAATAGAGTACCTCATTTGATACCTTTTCATTCCATAGCCATCATGTGAATGGAAGCATCTCTGCACGCTGTTAAATACACCGTGCTCGCTCCCCTTCACCACGCCACAGACTGTATGGGTTGGAGCTGCTGCGGTAGTACACCGATCACATGTTTCATCACATTGAAGAGTTTTTGGCTATGAACAAACCATACAAATAGTCTTTTTTGTGTGTTCTGGGTTTAAAAAAGGATTAAATGCAGACATCATAGATTGGACATTTCAATACCAGTTGGTACTGGGTTATTTCTGTTGGTACCATAAAGGTGTTAAGTATCCTTTCTTTTTAGTTAAGTTTGGACACAAACAATGTTCTCAGTGCTTGCATTCATGTGTATAGCCCCTGGTGATACTTTGAGCAAAGTTTCATGTTGTGTCGAGCCTTCTTACCGTTACATTTTTTTTTTTATTTTGAATCTATCTACCACAGAAGTGCCCCTAGCACTCCCATTCAAAAGCCCATTTGACTGAAAATTAAAATATGGTCAATCTTAAAAGTGATGCTTCCGTCCTAAATATGCTTTTAAAGGAAAGTTTGACTTGAGTACATTCTCAAAAAGACCCTAGGTTGCATTTTGGTGAGAGTTACGCTTTAAAACATCATACATTTGCTGAAGTATTGTGTTCAACTTCATAAATATTTTGAAACCAGTTTTAGTTTTGCTATGACCATGTAACGCTAACTCTAATGCTCACTGAAATATTTTTTTTAATTCCGTTTTTAAATTCTTTCATTTGCTAATCCAAATATAATTTGCTTTATATGTACAGATTATCATTACTCCATGTTGCATTTATTCTATTTGAATACATTTATTTACTTTGCAAGTACTTTTGTGACTCTGCATCTCAGTATCTTGAGATATAGGTCTTACATTTCATTGGTTTTAAGAAGCCTTGTTATAAAATCTGATCCAATGTTAAAAACCATTAACATTCTGCTTAATTTTGTTAATGCAACAATAATAATAACCCACTAATGTAATGGTAATAATGTAACTCTCTGAAAGGGCCCATCTCTAAATGAACAGTAGGGCACAGATTCTAGACATTATTTTCATAACATCTTAATTCTCATAGTAAGTTAAATTGTCTTGATATCGGCATAGGAAAAAAAACAACCGTGGATCATCCCTTTAATTGTCAATATACGATGGGATTGCTAATCAGCAAAAGCCTACAGAGCAGGACATTTAGAAGTTGAATAATAAACTATACTGATGTATATGCAACAACGCAGAGTGATAGAACAACCTGGAAAATGTATTGATCTTGCAAAAGAGCAGTTTTAGTCTCAGCAACAGGTGTAGAACTTGAAGACACCATAAATGAATTGTATAGTAAATACAGAAGCAAAGAATCTGTGTGGCTTACTGAGAAAGCATATGGGTTGCTCTAGCTGTCTGTATGGTTTCTTGTTGACTTCTGTCTGTATAGTGTAATGTGTACTAATGTCATGCTGTTTCCTGTTGGTCTGGTCTAAAATCATCGGGCCAAAGGACTACAGTAGCCGGCTGGCTAACACGGGCACATTTACAAAAATTTTAATAAATGTTTGTTGTCCTTTTTTATAAAATAAAGAATAAGAATAATGTTCTTTTTTGGCAGAGACTTGGTTGAATGCAGTAGGTTTTCATCATCAGTGGAAGAGGCTTATCTGATGTAGGGGTTGTTGAAACGGAAGTACCTCTCCACATAGATTTCAAAGATAAGTCTACAGCTTTATGCAGTTTGGAGGATCCTTTTATCCAAAACACCCGACTGAACCTGCAGCCACATACACTTTAAAGATGAATAAGCCCCGATGGGAACAGTAACATATCTGAAAGTGTTAGCTGTAGTGAAACACAAGCATTTTGAATGTTTTCAGCAGAGAAATCCTTGAGAAGAAAATTACATGTCATTGATGATACACTGGATTTGTCTTTCATGAATGTAAATTTGATAAAGAAAAATGCAGTGAATGAAATTGGCTTTAGAGCGGGTAATAGATGTCTTTGTTGTTTACAGATGAGCTGATTTTGAGATATTTCATTTTCACATCTGACCCTTAAGAAATGAAAAAAATGCACTTGAAACACTTAACTCATTGTAAATTTACAAAATTTGTTCTTTTTTGAGAAAAGAACCAACAATAATATTTCTACCAAAGATGACAGATGTAGTTTAAGGGCAAATATGGCCACAGCAAATAATAATTTGTATTTTACACTTGCTTTGCCAACATATTCACGACAAGGTTTCAGTTTGCAAAATTCCTAATCCAATATTTTAAAGACAAAATGCTGATCCTGCATACATTGTGAAAACCGTTACATGTAAATGCCATGTTAGTCCTCGGTGCAGACACTTCCTGTTAGCAAAGGTTTCAGTGAAACATACTCTACACTAGACTACGATTATTTCCATTACTCCTTGTGTATGTTTACTCAGGAAAAGTTTTAAATGGAAGACTTTTACTATGTGTTTGATTCTAAACCACTTGCTTGTATAGTAATTATGGTTCTTTTGTACCATTTCAGTTTAGCACTTGCAGGTGAGCTTTAGTTCAGTTTAGTCTTACATCACCCTGAGCTCCCCAAATCTACTCTCAGCTCAAAGTGGAGATCAGGAAGTGTATCTTTTTTTAAATTTTATTTAGCCTTCAGGGTGTCAAAAGATCAGTCACATCCATGCCAATCACAATTTGTCGGGCAGGTGCGTAACCAAAAGTAGCAGATCAGAACTTTAAAAAAAATCCTGCACCCTAACCATTTAAATAGGCTTCGGTCTTAGAGCTTTATCAAGTAAATTACTGTAAACTAACTACATGACAAGTTACTTCAACCCTTACTGCCCTCCTTTTCCTGGTAATTGTCTGCTTTTCTTTCACTTAACACAGCTCAAAGACTTACAATTGTATTTTCTTTGTTTGCTATTGATAACAATATGTTATGTTTTGTTGCAAGATAAATATACCCAAAGGGACAAGAGTCTTGACCTTGTTCTTGTAGCATATTAATTAGCAACAGGCTGCTTTAACTCCTGTAGGATACTTGCCATTGCGTGATGTGTCTGTGTACCAACAGCTACAATTTAAAAGGTTGTATTTACAAGGAAAAGAGACGATACACTTGTTTTTCATGGTCTAATTTTTATTGTTGGTTAAAATGACTAGCATGTGTTTTCTCTATATAAATAACAATCACATGAAGAAACATACAACATGGCTATGTGTAGGTGAAAGCAGCGTGTGTTCACAATGTGCTTGGAGTACAAGATGTTAATAATGACAGCTGTGTTTTTCCATTTCATAAAAAGGAGTGTGTTGATTATGAACAGAACCTGCAGGAATCTTTACATTAAATGGGAAACTAATGGTCAGCCGCTATGTACAGAACATAAATAGAGAGAATAGGTAAGAGGTCATCATCAGCAGTACAGTCAGATTTAAAGGTTGGAAAACATGTGACAGGGGAAAGAAAATTAAAATCATATAGTTGAATAAGGTTTAACAGAAAAGAAAGAATGACTTTATATAACCTGTACACTTCAAAAGTCCTTACTAAATTTGAGATACAGTTGCCCATTTTGAGTGCGAGGGTGAAAATGCATAGAAATGTATCCAGCTAGGAAACTGTTTCATTGACTGGCCAGCTACGTGTCTACTGCAGGAGCATTCAAAAAGAGTTTGTCATATTCAAAGCCTCAAAGACCCCTCTACACAATACATCTACCCCACTCCCCAGTGTGCTAGCTCATCATCACTTCACATTAAAACTTCTACTTGAAACATGCTGTCAAACCGAGCAGACAATGCTTGGTTTTCAACAGTTTACTATATTACACTCTAAGATGCTTTTCTAATAATTTTTTTGGTCCAGGGAAATTAAAGTCATGATTCTCTACACGCACACACTCGCATACACACACGCACAAACACAAATTACCCGCTCGATCGACTCATCGCAAAGGAACGTTCTGACATACTTCTAATTATACATACCGTATAAATAAGGAACAATTTTACTAACATCGCCACTGACTTTCATTTTTCTGCTTTGGACTAAAAAGGAAAACAACATAAATACCATTCAAAACCTTCCAACGCTGGTTATAATTTCTATTCAAATGTTACAGAGTGCACAACCGTAATGAACCACTTAGTCTCTAGGCCTCCACTTCAAACAGGATGGGATCACAGCAAGGGCTCGTTTTAATTAGACTGAATCGGCTGCGTTGGATGGACAGATAGACGAGAGTGGTAGATTTGTGAGGAACCACGCTCACCACAAATGCAGGGGTCAAAGGAGGAGGTGTAGTCTGCAGTCACACTGGGAATAATTACTCTAATTCCTCTGATGGAGGGGAATTTTCCTTGAAGGCACAGGAAAAAGTCGGTGATGGGTAAACATAAATTACAAGTTATTCAGGACATATACAGTATATATATTTCTGCCAATTCACTTAAATATTAGTTTTGCTCAAAGATTATCTACAGCATTCCCAACACACTGAATACAACCGATTGTGAATAGTAATATTCTTAGCATAGTTATGGATTCATAACTTCCTGAAAAAGATTACCAGCAAGCAACTTTATGTTCACTTAAATGTGAACCACCCAGTGGGGGGAAAAAACTTTGCTTTGGGACCATATCAATCAATTTCTCCCTCACTTTATTATTATTCTTTTTTTGGATGACAGGTTCTCATCCAATGGATTTACAAATTTGGTTTCTGAATCTGTGGTTTTTGTTTTTGCGTTCCCACAAAATAAAAAAAATCTGCGACAGAATTCAGTGCAAGAGTACCTTTTGAGGAAAAGAAAGCTCATTGCGTCTTGACGTTACAGTCTAAGAATCCCCAACCCACACCACCACGTTGCCTTTGAGGACATCAGTGATTTCACAGTTGAGCTTGTTGAGTCGTCCGTCAAGGATGAAGAGGGACTCTCTGGATGGGGTCATGAGGTACTGTCCGAACAGTCCGCTGCCCACCATTACCCTGTTCCTGCTGCTCCACGGCCACTCCGGCGACTTGGTGGCCTCTTTCAAACTCTTGATCATCTTCACTTTGCCGGTGCTCAGCTCCACAAACAGAGCGTCAGTTTGACGGCCGGAGCTGCCGAACACGTTGTACTGGTGGATCTCTGTGAACGAGTGCTGGAAGGCCAGATCAGACAGGTGGAGGTTGGTGTGGATGTCAAATGGCTCCTGGATCTCTCCATGCTCTGAGATCACCTGGATCCTCATCAGGCCGTCGCCATCGTCGACTGTGACCAAGTAGTGGCCATCTGGAGACACGTATGGAGTGCCGGTGACATCACGGTTTTGGCCGATCACACTATCTGTTACACTGTCCAAGATGAGTTGTGGCTGCGTGGCGCCGGTGGAGTCGGGCCTGCAGTTGACAAAGTAGTAGCCGCCGAGATGGGTGTAAGCTACAGACTTGGGGATGCAGTTATATTCCCGTAAACTGATGTTTTTCACATACAATGTCGTCTCCAGGTCGATCTTGTGGAGGACAGGCTCATTTCGGTGAAGGATGAGGCCAAATCTGTAGATGAGACAAAACAAAGAAAATGATATAATCAATAACACATTTGGACTTCTTGTAAACCCCAAATTATGACTTGGCTCTATTGCAAGGACGATCGGTCAGTCCAGATTGAAATATCTCAACTACAGGATAGATAGCCATCAAATGGTGTGCAGAGATCCGTGGTTCTCAGAGGATGAAGTCTGCAGAGTTTGGTAATGATCCAACTTTTAATGTGCCACCCGCAGGTCAAAGTTCTTAATATATCATCATCTAGTATCTTTATGACTTTAGTGATCCCCTGACTTTGAGTACCAGTTATGGTGAAATGTCTTAAACTGTTGGAAGGATTGCCATGTCATGTCCGCCCCAAAATTAATGGAATATAAACCTTGGTGATCAGTTAACTCATTTAGCAACATTATCGGGTCACATTTTTAACATGTTTAATACTTTAGTTCATGACGAAAATACCTAAAAACCTAGTCATTAGCTTCAGTGTATTCTCTGAGTGCTACCTACAGTAGCATGCTCAACGCGCTAAACTAAGATGGTGAACGCAAACACTTAACATCAACATGTTAGCCTTGTCATTAGAAGCATGTAAGCATGCTGATGGGACAGCAGCTGTAGTCTCTCAGAGTAGCTAACAATTGTGCAACAGCAGAGCAGCAAAACCTTGTTAATAAGTAAATAAATGAGTTGATAATACATTTGAGGGGTGTCTGCACCAACACTCAAGCCTTTTTAGATGTTAAGACAGTAGGAAATGTGAGTTAAAGTAATTTTAAAATTGTATTTCTTCAGGAATGCGCCAGTGAAGAATGACGATACTTATTGTTTCCAAGGTTCATTAATTCTAAAGCAGCAGCATTGGTAGCATCTTAAAATAAGACTTGATGCATCTTGATATGTGCAATCCACATATCAAGATGCATCAACCTGAAAAACAAAATTGCAATTGATTCGTACTTGGTAATTGTGGTAATTGTTTGACTGGCATAATTTTTAAAAGAGGTTCAGAAAAAGGAAATATGATTGCTGAGAGATCCATTTTACACTTCAACAGCCAAATACTGGTCCCTGACAATCTTCATATTGACACCCTAGCATCATCTACACCCCCCGCCACCCTCTAATAGAATTATAGCAGTTTAATATGTGGGCATGGATCACTGAAAATAATATTCATTACAAAAACTGAAAGAATCTTAACGGCACATTACTTTTTAACAGCTGAACGAGGTAACGGGGAATTTGCAAGGACCTGAGAGGCCTCAATTAAATGGGAATACCAGCTGAGACGATGCTGACAGCCACTTCAATCATGCCATCATTCATCATCTTTCATGCCGTTTGAACACCAAGCTGTCTCTACCTGCGAACAGAAAATGGCTATTTGAAATCCATGGCCCACATTATCATCCCCTGTGAATGGAGTCATTGATCCAGAGATAGTTCTGACCACTGGGCCCCGGCATAAGCCTGCAGTGAGGTTTTTTCTAAGTCTTAATTTGAAATTACGTCAAATTGGTTTGGTTTCGTAGTTTGATGTCTAGTAGCTGTCGGACAATCTGATGGATTTCTGACATAAATTGTGGTCTGTTGTTTTGTAGTTTGAGTAGTTCTCTGATCAGATTTCCCACATGGCCACTGTCAAAAGATCTGTTATAAACTATAGTGAGCTTGTTTTAACATTGTTGGAGTAGTATTTAATGTTTTGTGGCTACCGGTAGTCTTGACTGTATTGTGATAGACATAAACTGAACTTTTGTCCTCGTTAAACCAACCAAACAGGCTTTAGAAGACTTGGTAAACTGAATGCATTAGATTAAATCCAAACAAAGAGCTCTGATACTCATAAGACTGGTTTTTGATCCTATCTTGTCCAACCTGTATAAGAACTAAGACATAAGATTTTAGAAAAAATAAAATACTATAAAATACATTTACTGTGCAGTTTAAATCTGAAACCATCTGCCTATTCCATCCACTGATGATTTGCATACTTAAATAACTGCTTTGCCTGTCAAACACCGCTGAAATTGTTTTGATTTTGATTGTATCTGTTGTGAGAATGGTAGTGCACAGATTCTGTGAACTTTTAGTAAAATGCTGAGAAGCGTAAGGTCAATGGTGCATTTGTCCTGCGATAACATGATTATTTTCACGAAAAGCAAAAGCAAGATGTTTTTCATTTTGATACATGATGAAATTAATAACCAGACATTTTTTGACCTCGCTCTGATGTGAACAGAGCTGCGTTGCTTCAAAGGCAGACCCAGATTGCTCTAAGCCAAACTGACAGCTGCCGTTTGTACAAATGATTAATGCATTAAAGATTCTCCCTGGTTTGGCTCAACACGGTTATGTTTAACTAAAGCTACTTCCCATGTTATTATCATCATGTCAGTATATTTATATATTTTTTTTAAATGACTGGGTCACAACACTTGCTCTGCAGTTAAATATCCTGCGGGCAACATTAATGATTGTTGCACAGTGAAAGATCTGTAACACAGCAATTCTTGTTCAGCCATCCTCCAGCGCAAAAACATGAATCAACATCTTGCTTGGCTTGTTTTGCCTGTGTCTGTGCGAAAAATAGGTGCAGGCAGCCTGAGCTGCTGGCTACTGCCAGGTACTGTGGGTAAAAATATGAAATAACAGCTTTTTTCGCTGACATGCACAGTTACCTGACCGTATGTCAATGGTTTTAATGAATGACAGCCCCCAGAAGTTCCTGCTCGCTTTATAGTAGCTGCTGAGGGAATTCCCTAGTCATTAAACAATCCCCGGAAGTTGTTGAATATATGTCGGCTGTTCGCACACTGCTCATGTTACTAAATCGACTAATCAATACTGCGTTCCTGCCAACAGACAAATGTCTGTCTCGGTAAAAGATGACAAAGAAGGCCACAAGGCAGTAGTTAATTTAAAGTTTTCTGCAGTAACAACAACTGTCTGAATAAAAAATATCCATGCGCATATTGTACTATAAGCTCTTTATACTTCAACTGTACACTGATTTATTCTCCCAACAAGAAAACTATTGTACACCACTGTTAACACTTCACAACTTCACAGGGAGAACCAACAGCTTCTCAATGTGATATTTCCACCCGCGTTTATCTGAATGTCGTGAATCACATCATGAATTAAGTCTGATTTTGCTTACTAACTTTAGGTTTTGAACTGCCAGTCACACTTGCAAGGGGCATTTCACATTTTCCTAATTAAATTTTGATTGAGAAAATTGGCAGAATAGGTTACGAAAAAAAATGTTTGTTGCAGCTCTAAAAATGAGAAATAGTAAACCGTGACAGAATAACCTAATATCATCAGTTAAATTTAGCAGCCTGTCCACATTATTGCAGCTATACAATGAGTAGGCATCTTTACCTGTATGGTTGTAGGAGTTAAAGCACTACACATCAACTTGACATTTTGTGTAACTATTGAGATGCACAAGATTTATACAATGTGCATGTTCGTTGGAATTCGTAATTTTCAGACATTACCAATTCCAGTATTAACTGCATTGTTTAAGCGTTGGAATCTATTAATAACAAGCTTTGTTAGGAACAATAAAAGGAAAAGAGTTAAATTTAAGAAACTAACCATAACAAAGAAGGAGGGGGCCTAGGCGTGCCCAATCTGAGTTATTTTCAAGCAACACAGGTTATACAACAATGTTTTGGACAAAAGATAAAGCAGACGGAAAGTGGTTACTAATACAAAAGGAATTTGTAGCAATATTCATAAAACATTACCTTATATAAATAGTAGCAGAGTAAACAAATAATAGGACTGAATAAATGGGCAGATTTTTATTTTATAAAGAAATAAAAGTTTAACTAAAATATCTCAAATCACAAAATAAAGGATGATTTGAGAATTTTTAGAGAAATGGCTTGGGATTCAGAATTTGTACCTGGCAAGAGAGATAATATACTGAAAATATGGGCATCAAAAGGATTGACCTCATATATACAAATGCTTGAAGAGAAAAAAAAAGTAGACTCATTTCAGTTACTAGGTACAACTTTGAACACTGCGATTTTTACAAATGTCTGCAGGGGAGGTCATATCTTTAAAAAATATCAGAAGTTAAGCCACCAGAGAAGAACACCCCTTTATAATGGTGTTGATCAAAACTTATAATAAAGATAAGAGTAAACTCTTTGAAAAATATATAAAACTATCAAAAGTAATACAAATATCAATAATGAATGAATGAGCTAAGATATTGTGTATGGTGTGAGTTTGTTTACACACAAATCGACTCCTATATTTCTTAGAGTCAAGTTTAGATTACATGTATTTACTGTATGTGTATGCGTACTGTGTGTGTGTGTGTATGTATATATGTATATATATCTATATATATAGATATATAGATATATCTATATATCTATAGATATATCTATAGATACATAGATGTAAGTTTTGAAGTGCATAGGGGTGCCGATGTATGGGTATATGCGTATACGTAGATATATTTCTTTATTCTTTCTTATTTATTTTATTTTTGGGAATTTTTCTATATTTATGAGGGGTGCTTTTGTTGTTTTTTGTTATCAGCACTGTGTGAATTGCACAGATATGTACATATAGAAATTGTAAAAAGAAATTTGAAAAAGTTTAAGGATATGGAAATTGTACCGCAGAATATACTTGTATACTAATGGTTTATAAATTAATCAAGGAATTGCAATAAAACCATTAAAAAAGATTTTTTTACAATGTAAAGGAGGCATTTGTTTTACATCTGAGCCACGTAAATAAACATTCACAATAAGAGGACCTGACAGTAGCATACAGTAAGCCTATTTTTAAGGGCATTAAAAGTTATGAGCAACTAGTTGGTAAAGATGGCAGTTTTCTAACACTGCAATAAAAAATGGTAACACACTTTCCTGCAATCTTTCCTGCAGACCTCAGTGGATCTAATTACAGCTTTGCCACAAACACACACAGAGCCTGTTCCTCCTCTCAAGGGGACCGTTAAAATCCTAAAATCCTCCAGACCTCCTGCTTGTTCCTGACCTCTCCATGACATTTGTCAAGCGTTTAGGACGGGCTTTTCTCTGTCCAAGTTAAGCCTGAATGTGAAAACTGCTTATGACTTATAAATACCACAGCTTAATAAATTGTTAAAATGTTTGTTTTTTAAAAAGAGCAGGTGAGGTGCCAACTGTCCCTCTCTGGCTGCTGTTTTATGTAGCTTTTATGCAGAAGTTTTATTTAATTGTGAAAAACATACATAACTGTTTGCCAAAAAGACTTAAAGGGCAACCTGGACCCTATTTTCCTATGTTTTTGTGTCTACGTAACTGATCAACAACAACCTTTGACATTGGTCCAGTATTAAGCTGGAACATTGCAGTCCAGCGGCAGCGAAACAAGCTACAATGTAAGTTAACAAGTCAATTGTCCAGCTTATATTTAACTTCACAAAAGGGCTTGTTTTTCCACTGACCAACTTGGATTCTATTGTCACATGTCATTCGGTAATCTATGTGTTTCAACCAAAACTAAAGTGGTGATGGTTAGAAAAGTGGAAAGATGACCCAAATCGTCTTTTCATATATTTTTTTTGTTTTCTTTCAACTATGAATTATGTGTATTTTACAAATTTATTTCCATTAAGTTTGGTGGGTTAGCAAATGGAATTTTCGCAGATGTTTAAAAAAAAAAAAAAGGATTTTACTTTTTAACAATTGCCCTGTTTACTTACATTGTAGCTGGTTTTGCCGCTGCCAACTGCAGCTATCTCACTTAATACTGGACAAATTTCAAAGATTGTTGTTCCCATCAGTCACTTAGACACAGAAACATAGGGACACAGGGTCCAGCTACAGATGGACTGAGGTCCAGCATGCCAGGAAGGGCAACATATTTGATACAAGATTCCCTAAAGATTAAATTCCCATGGTGTAAGGAAAAAGAAACCGATAATGCTGGATTTTGTGTTTGAGACAGTATGCTTGCTCTCTGAGTGCCTAATTGGATGATGATAAAGTGTGATACACTTTGTTGTATTTACTGTCTTTGTTGGCACAGGGATTTGTCAGTTAAAGGCAGGGTTGATAACTATTTCCAATGTACACTTTTTTGATATTGTTTGAAATGGTCTTTACACCCAGACAGCAATAAATAACTAATGGGCTCTGAAAAAGGAGCTAAAAAAGATCCGACATCTGTAGCTGCTGTAGTCCACTAATCACTATCTCGCAGCCCGCTTTGAAAGAGCCAATGAAATGCCTCCTGCCAGGCTAAGCGGACTCTACCTCTCCTGTAAACAAGCCTGAGTCTAGTGGAGAATGGAGGAAAAAACCCTGGCAAGAGTTGCCACTGCCACTTTCGTTGGAAAGGTTAAAAAGAAAATGGTTTCAGGAAATGTCTTGTGCACGTCTGTGTGTCTGGGGAGCCCCCAAGAGATGCTACGTTCAATTCTTGCTAGCTTTCTAACATTACCAACCTTGCCTCAAGAATTTACACCAGTGATATAGTTTGCCTTAGATTTAAAGTAGGAACAGTCTGATTTAGAGTTAAAACAATTTTGATAAATCAATCAAAAGAAAATTGACTATAATTTTGAGTTATGTTTCAAGTAGTCCGGCTCACCACATGTGCATTGCTGAGATAAAGCCTTTCTGCTATCTATTTTGCAAGGGCACCTTCGCTGTATCCAGGGCTAAGCGCCGCCCAAGGCGATTCTGATTGGTTTAAATAACTACAAACAATCCTGTTTTCTTCCCTATCCCCTATGGATAAGCTTTGTAGCCAGACCATACCATATACAGTCTGTTATAAAAACAAACCCCAATTCCAGTGTAGTTGGGACATTGTGTAAAACGCAAATAAACCAGAATAAAAGCAAATCCTTTCCACCTAGATTTAATTGAATACACAACAAAGACAAGTGTCCCAGCTTTTTTTGGAACATGTTGCAGGCATCAAATAAAAAAAAGTGAATATTTGAGTTTAAACATTAAATAAATTGTCTTTGTAAAGGATTTGCAAATGATTGTGTTCTGGTTTTATTTACGTAAAACCCTTATTTATTATTCGTTTTAACCAAGAACATTTTTCTATGGTGATCTGTGTTTATAATGCCCATCCCTACAGGATGAATAACAAGACTGTTCTTTTTAATTTAAAAAATGACAGTTGTTAATTAGCTTTTGGATTTATAAATTCAGGTATAAAAAGTTAATTTGTCAGCCGCTGTAACGCAGGTCTATTTTCCGAACTATTTCAGGTGATCGGCCGGTCTCCTCTGCAGCACAGATGACCTCTGGGTCTTTCTCCAAAAACCTCAATTACCGCCTTAACAGACAAGCACACACTTAGTTTCATACAAAATGCCTGTCCAATTCATTATTGTAGCACCTAGGAGAAAAAAGTGAAAAATGCCAATGAGGTGAATGTGATTTAAAATGAATTTGCATTTGGAGTGTTCTTGGATCACCTGATGTGGTTAATGATGAGGCTGGAGGCGGGAATGAAGAAGTCGTCCACCTTGTCGAAGTGTCTGCCGATCGGCTGTGTGTGAACGGTGTGGTGGGAGACTCTCCCACTGGCCTGATTGATCACCTGGTGAACACCAATGAAAAGGTGGTGGGTGTTAAGCACGGGCAGTATATTTGTAGCTCCCAACCACAAGCGAGTAATACTTGTAATTGACGTTTTTCATTTAAAGTAAGAGTTTAATTTCATTTAAACCTTAAAATAAACTCAAAGAAACCTCACACAACCTGTTGCTATCACGTTTAACTGTGCACTGATTTTAAATACAAGCCTTCAGCCTCTTGAGATCGGAGGCGATGTGTGCTGTTGTTACTGTTGTCTAAATAATACTTGTGCATGCATGGAAGTGAGCAGAGATGAGATTGTGTGTAGGCAGGGTTTGCTTTGATTGTGCCACAAAGCAAATTGCCACAGACCAAACCCTGCATTAGAAATTTCTGTGCTGGCGATGACAAGCAGATTTATTTAAAGAAGTAAAACAACAACACTCCAGCTGAATCAAGACGACTCTTATACAGACATACTTATTGATTCTATTTCTGACATGATCTTTAAGTCTGTGTCATGGTGGCATTTAGTATCAGCAATTAGTATTTGGACTTCTTCACATTTCATCTGTTCTGTATTCCGGCACACTGGATCTAAAATAAATTTGTAATGACACTCATTCAATTTAAGGGTGTTTATATCTGTATTAGGTGAGCAGTGTAAGAATTAAAACCCTTTCATTGTCCTGCAGCTTATTGCAGACAACATAAATCTCCTCTCCATACCTCAGCACCAGATAGAATGAGGCCTTAATTTCTTCTTCCTCAGTTAATGCAAACTCAACTTCCTCCATGTTTACTTGACGATTGATTAATTCAATATACTGTAAATTCCCAAATCTCTTATTCAAGCAGTAAATCAAGAGTAATATCAGTTCAACTTTGCATTTTTATTCAAAAGATTTTTAGCTACCATCAATGAAACTGGTAAAACTTTATAATAATGGTCTATTAAATATCATCAATACATGCATGAGATACTATTAACCCTTGTATATTACTGATTACTGACCGTACTGTTCATGAAGTACTACATGAATGCATGAAGTTGGGCATGTATTGATGATATTTTATAAAAATGCAGAGTTTAACTGACATTACTCTTGCTTTTCTGCTTGAATAAGGGATGTGGGAATTTACATTATATTGAATAATCAATCAACAGGTAAACACGGAGGAAGTTTAGATTGCATTATCTGAGGAACAGGAAATTAGAAATAAAGGCCTCATTCTCTCTGGTGCAAAGGCATAAAAAGGAGATTTATTTATTTGTACTGGTCTGTTTCTTTTAAGACATGATGTTTCAAATACCTGGGATTGTTGATAAAACAGCTGAGTATATCAAAAGCATGGTCACATATCATTTAACCCTTGCATGGTCTTCACTTTTGGGACCATCTCGTATCCCTCGGATCAAATTGACCCGTAACTTACAGTATATGGGGTTTTAAAAACAATTCTGAAATAATTTTTTTCTTCATAATCTATTAAATGTGCTAAAATAATGAAGAAATCATTTTTATTGGCTGATGTATTATGATTTGTAGTTGTGGAATATTGTTCTGACTACAGATGTGACCAAACCGCATTTTACCCTCATTCAGTATTCAGTAGTTCTTGTTTTTATTTCAAATCCAATGTGCTGGAGCTCTGAGCCAAAACATTTGAAAATGTGTCAGTGTCCAAATACTTGCACACCACACTAAGTGACTATTAATTGCCCTCTCATCAAGCAAAACAAACAAATGAACAATTAAATATCCAAGGGAGGCTGCAGCGATTAATGCCACATTCATGTCGTGCTGGAGAAAAGGGGAAGAACAGGACATTTAATTAGTTGTAATGCCATGCCAAGATGGGGGATTACGTTTATTTACTACACACTGTGTGTGTGTTGCTATAAACTTGTTATGTGTTTGTTGTAGAGCTGGGCAATATATCGGTATATTGATATTAAGAGATGAGACTAGATATTGTCTTAGATTTTGGATATCGTAATATGGCATAAGTCTTGTCTTTTCCTGGTTTTAAAGTCTGCTTTACAGTAAAGTAAGTTCATTTTCTGAACTTAACAGACTTTAACTGTTCTATTTGCTTTTACCCACTTAGTAATTATATCTAGATTACTGATGATTATTTATCAAAAATCTCATTGTGTAGATATTTTGTGAAAGCACCAATAGTCAACACTGGTGATATTTTGATTTTCTCCATATCGCCCAGCCCTAGTTTGTTGTAGGTAGAATAAAGTATTTTAGAGTAAATATGATCATTGTGGTTTTTATGACCTTGTACTTGCCTTTGTTGACAAACCTATGCAATTGGTAATGCTCTGTGGTCGAAACAATTAGTCAATTAACTGGCCTCTATTTTGATAATCCATTTATTGTTTGAGCCACTTTTTAAACAAAAACTTCAGTTTTATAGTGTTGTAAACAGAGTTTTTCTTGGTTTTTGAACTGTTCTTTGGACAAAACAAACAATTAGAAGACTCCACTTTGGGGTTTCGGAAAATCTTGACGGTAATCGTGACTGACATTATATCAATAAAATACACAGAATAATCAACACAAGCACATGTACTAGCCCTTGAATGTCTATTTTTTGGCCTTTCAACCATTTCACAAGCATAACACTCTGTAGAGCAATAACTATCATTTAAGTGTAATACAGAGTGAATTGTGGACTCACCTGGAGAGTAGGCGAGTTCTTCTCCATGTCTCCCCAGCTGAGCAGCCACACCTGGTCGTGAGATTTGTCATAGTGAAGCTTCACAGGATAAGGGTCTGTGCTGACAGTCTGGAGGGGACACACACAATCGAATACAACCAAACTGAGCCTTTAAAGAAAGCAGGGCCACAGAATAAGAATTCAAGGCAATCTAGACTTTGCTTTTGAAGAGATCCTTTTTTGATGTGCAGTGGTAATGCTTCTGAAAAGTTTTCCTGCAGACTAATGCGTCAGCGGTTGACAGGAGCAAGTCTTCTTTTAACAAGGCAGTGCAGAGGTGTGCTTTTTATGTATAAGGTGGTTTTGGTGTTGAGCTGCATTTCAAATCAAGTGGTGACAGACACAATTGCTTTACCACACTGAAGTAATAGCTTTCAGTCTTTATCCGTTACTTGACACACGGGCGCAATATCCCAAGTCGGAACAATAGATGAGTCACTTGTGACAAAGAAGCGCTCCTCGTGCATTAAGTCAACCTGAGTGCAGATAGACAGCCACCTCAAAGGGAAAGCACCTGGGAGAAGATGGCATGCAGTAGCTACAACCTAAACAGCAGCAAGAAAAAGCAATCATCTTTTTTCAAGAAAATTACTGCATCCCTGTATTCCCAAAATGTCCTTTGGCTGCAGCTTATTTTCCATACTATTTGTTTTGCCAAACAGCTCTAATAGTATTGTTTATCTGGGCAAAATAAATATTGTATCACTGAGAGCGCAAACAGCTCCTGAGGGGGTTATTTCAAAGATGAGGTTATCTGTTGAAATCTAACTAATCTCTGAGCATGTAGTCATTGGAGAAAACAGGTGTTCATGTTGTTCTTTTACTCTTGACTAACAAGTTCTTTCTGGCTGGGAGAGATTAGCGAGATCCTCCGCCAATATGCCTGTGGAACTTTAGTGCCAGATCTGTCAGAGATGAAACGTGGAGAGCAGTACAGCACCTTCAAACATTGATCTTTGTGCACTTAATCAGTCCTAACATTCAAATACAATCTCCACATTAAAGTCTTCACCGAGCATTTCATCGGTTTGCTTATTATTATTAGTTTCCGCACGTTTATCATGTCAATAAATCTATGAGGAAATGGAAAGCATTAAAAACTGAAACTATAAACCAGAAATCATGTCCCTCTTACTATTCAAGACAAGATAAGGGTTCAGGTGGTTAATTAACCACTGCTGATATAATGCAGTGATGTTGAACCTCCAGGCGCCTGAATAATGAGCTTGTGACAGTCTCTGGGACACCAACCTACTTACAGGCAAGTCCCCAAGAGGTTTGCAAGGTGTAAACAGCCATCACTGTGTCAGAAACATCTGCAGGGATCTGAGCAACCCTGGATTAGGTTGACACACCCAAAAGCCCACTGACACCGATGATTTAACTCAACTCTGCTCACTAGAAATGGGTTGAAAGTTGTCATGAAGGAATTATGCAACTCCCTGAGTCTGCCTCGCAAAATATAAATTCCCTCAGGAAAATAAATGGTGCTGCAAGGTGGCAGAGTGTTTGAGGGATTGCCTCTTACACCATCTGTGAGGAAAACTGCAGTTGCCATGTTGCTATACAGTATCTATGAGGGGTTGCCAGGTTACAGTTTTGGTGAAGAGGTGGGTCTCGGGGTTACTTGGTCACCACACCAATGTAGCAGGTAAGTGTAGGTCTTGACTGTAGCAGCATGTACAAAATGGGTCAGGTCAGGGGTTAACAGGTAAATCAAAGGTGAGAAAACTGATGTTAAAGCTGTAAAAACCGCACTTTAGATCATCAAGGCAAGTGGAAAAGAGCAGGAGCGAAGCCCTCTTAAGGCTTTGGTCAAGTCGGAACCCAACAGAGTCATTTAGAAAAATCCAACACACGTAGAACCAGATGTCACAAAGTCCTGTAATCTGTAGTCAAACTAAGGTTGTATTTGATGGCACTTTAATGAACCTAAAATTATACATAATTGAATGAAAAAAAATTAAATGAGATCTACATACAGCTGTTGTTGGTTGAGAAGGCATAAACTGTTTTAAGTGGCAGCCTGATTAATGTTCAGAACCTGTACCTACAACTTCAAAATGAGATAAAATGTTAATTAAATGTAGCTGACACCTTAGAATAACAGGTGTAAACCTACTTACTTTAACACTTTAACATAACCTACTTGATTCAAATACTGAGAATCTTGATTTCGAACTATCATATATAAGTTAATCAGTTAAAGGCCAAACACTGGCAAAACATTTAATGAGTCAACCGCCTGTAGAATATGTCACACCTCCTACGGAACATATGGAGCTTGCGAGGGTCAGTATTGGCACACCACAGCACTTACTCTTGCGTGTTAGTATCTTACTAAATTATTACTCAAGTAGAATATTTGTGTAGGCATATCTAATGTGCAAGCTGCTTCCAAAAAGGAAACCGTTCCCCATGGACTTTGGGTAAAGTTAGAGCATGTTGAAGTACAGTCCAATGCTCCATATTTGAGTTTCTAGATGAACTATGTGTTGTATCAAATCAAATCTAGAGTCAAAGACTATTTAATGACATAAGCATGTCCTCCATTCAGCAAAATCAAATGAAGTAGTGTTTTCTATTGGGGAGTTTTTGGTATTATAACTGTTTCACAAAATAAGTCAAAGAGAAAGGAAAGTTACTCGCCTTTTGCAACCTTGATGTTTTTTTGGCATAGATAGAAGCAGAAAAACCTTCACTTTCCCCAAACAGGAAAAAGTTATTTCTCTGTGTAAAATAGTTAACTCCAACCACATCACTTATACATTGTTGTAACGTTGCTGACACACTTGACATGAACCTGGTTTTCCAATTTATCCTGAAAACTACCTGAACAGCCTTCTGAGACTGGATGTCAACTATGAGCACTCGGTCCAAGGTTGGCTGTGTCACATAAATAAACTTGTCCTTGATGTTGACCGCTGATGACCACACACACCTCTGAACCTCCTCTCCTGGTGAGGTGGGGCACACCTCCTCCTGGAATAAAAACAAAAGCACACACACATTCTTGGTCAACTAATTGTTTTTCATATCACAGGGAAATGCGTCTCATTAAAAACTATTATCTTTATCCAGTCGTCATTCTGTGTTGTTTACCACTTACATTCTTATCTCTCTAGCTGATGTGAGTTGTGTTATCTTGGCAACCGAAATAAATAAGCTTTGGAAGGTCCTGAAAAATCTCTGTAATCGTTCCCATTTGTCCTTACATAATCCACGACACACAGCCTGCTGATGTTATGGCTGTTCAACTTTCAGTCCTGGCAGCTCTCACCTCCCTGGCCAACGGTAACCTTAACTGGCCTTCTATCTCTGGAGCTCCCCCCACCCCGCCAGTCCTCCAAGCTTCCAGGCTCTGCCTCTGTTGGACGATTTAGGTAGCTGTTGGCTAGGATGAATGAAGTGCTCCGGCGTTCCAGGATGAACCCTTCCTCCTATATTTACAACCGCAGAGGCAGTCCGTGACAGGTCCCTTCCCTACAGGCCAACTTCTGTCAGTTAGAGGGGCATTAGGTAATGTATGGACTTCATTGAACTATATGAGAGGGAGCTGTTGCATCGCTGGCAGAATTTATCTCATCTATAGTCCCCCCACTCTCTCTCACACACACACACACACACACACACACACACACACACACACACACACACACACACACACACACACACACACACATACCTGTTTGCTGCATTTTATCTGTAGAAATTCAGGTTCATTTGGACATACATGCAACAATACCTCCTAGTAGAGCTAGAAGGTAGGTCATTTGATGCAGAATGCTAAAACAGTGACAGTGCTTTGGCGTTTATGGGCTCCAAAACAAGGTTTTCAATTCTTTGTAGCTGTAATGTCTTTCAGTGTCCAGTTATAGCACAATCTGTCAGTGTTTTTGATCTAAAATCGTTTGACTCATTGGTGTTGAACCTTGTGAAACCCCTGCAGTCCCACACTGTAGTCGTTTCTTGCTTCTTGGCTGTAAATATCTCACTTATTGAACCTTTTAAGAGGTGAGAAATCGAACATTTGATGCCCAGCTGAGGGTGTGAACAGAGGCGGCTGTAATCCTCCCTGTGTTAGTGTGTTGCATATGTCTGTATTTGTGTGGGTGCGTATTATGTATGTGATTTATGTAGTAACTCACAACTGCTAAAGACTGAAGAAGGAATGTTTTTTTTTCTTTTGATATGGAAATGCTTTCACAACATACAGTATACAGTGCAATGTAAATGTTTCATGTATACACTAAAACCTTTACTATATATGACTGTATTTAGCACTGGAACCACACCAGGAACAGTACAGTATCTTTTGAACAGAAACTGTGAAAAAAGTTTCTTAAAAAGATGCCGAGTATTTTTTACTTGTGAATCTGGATAGTAACATTCTAAATAAGTATGTTTAGAAATATGACGGTTCTGATATTCCCCAGTTAAGCCACTGGATGATTTGCAGTACTAATATATTTGTGACACATCAGCCACATCATCTGTGGGGAGAAAAACTGCAGAAAAAATGTGAAACAGCTACATCCAAAGTGTCAAAAAGAGACAGTTGACTCTACACACATCTATTCTATATACTGTATAGGGTGTTTTTCTATGGTGTCAATCCAAACTGCTATAGACGTGGTGTTGATTTGAGAATATTTCAACATGATGTGCTGATTAAATTGTACTTAGATAACTCAATTAGAAATTACATGTAATAACATCACAGTTTAAGATACTGATTCAACAGAAAGAAAGAAGAGCGAAGTGTATCATATATGATACATGAGGCTCATCGACACATTTGAACCTAGATTTTGTTTTTGGAAAGAGGTGCAGATTAGTTGATGTAGGTTGTTTCCTGCGGTGTTGATCACCGCAGGAAATATGAAGTTAATGGAAAAATAAGAAGCTCGGAAAATGCTTCTGGGGAAAGTGAACAATGTGGAGAAGTGCAAATTAGCTGTTGATTATGTGTACATGGTATAATAATTATACTGTACATATCCACAATACCCTCCCTATGTTAAACTAATAAAAATAACCATTTAACACATGAATTGATGCAATGCTGAGGCAGCGAGAAAAACATGGATGATCCTTCTCGGCGGCAATGGGAAGAAGAATGCGGACACATTGTGGTTATGAATCTACCACAATTAGACATCAGTGTTTTCCCGCTACTGTGTGTTTCACAGTAAAACACTGTATATGGTAGTTAAGGATAATGGATTGGCTGTAAGATTTCCATAAACAAATCAATCAGTGCTCCTCTGCAGTGGCGAAAACGTGAGTTCCATGCTGGGAGCAGCCCCATGTGCTCACACAGCAATCCCCCATCACAGCACTGGAACTGGCATCACAGTGCTTGCAGTGATTGATATCCTAATACAAACACACCTCTCAGAGGAACGCTTGGCTGATTGTTGTGCATTCATGCCATCGCTTTATGTATAACAGCCATCCAATAAGCGCGGGGGCTCCTGGATGAAAAGCAGCTCAGAGGAAAACGTCCATTTGAAAACACATGTAAATCTAACAGGTATCTATCAGCAACCTGCTTTGAATATTTTGCTGCTTGAAGGCTTTGGTGATAAACAGTGTCGGTGTGGGGAAGGCTGCTGAGCGGTGAAATCCCCTCTGACTGCCTGTGGCCTGCAAATGAACAGGCTCACCGCTGTAAGGTGGCCCCTTGTGTCCACTGGGCATTGATTTCTGCAGCAAGCAAGGACTAGCCGGAAGAACGTGTGACTATCAACCCCTTTAAAGCTGCACTAATCAATAGTATTATTGTAACAATATAAACATTTACTATGTGTGATATAGAAGGGTTTGCTCGTAATGAAGAACCTCCTGAGATCTATCATTCAACTCAGTTACCCTCAACTCCACAAAGCATTTTACCATCTTTCAGATAATTAATTTGGTTTTACAGTTTTGGTTCAGTGTGACCACTATTCTATATCCACAATGTTACACTTCTGGGATTGCTCAGTTGCCATCGGAAATTCCACTGGATGTCACACTTTTCAGCCGGATGTTAACAGCTCCTCAGATCACTGCATGGTAAATTGAGACAGCTAGCTAGACTATCTGTCCAATCTGAGTTTTCTGTAGAGGGACTAAAACAACTTTTGAACATACTGTATACTGTATGTTCCACCAATCTCCCCTATCCCGGAATGCTGTGGACTAGCCAGACTTTTCTCCGCGTTGCTGTGGAGGAAGATCTGGCAATGCAAGACCATCTGACCGCTGATTAACAGCAGCAACCAGCTGTTTTAGGCGAAAACAGCTCTGTTAAACCCACTGTACAGCCAGATTCTTTCCCTTAGAAGGTAGTGAGAACGGAAAATATACAGGCGTTAAAAGGAGAGTTAACATTGGAATCATAAGGTGGACATAAACAACACTCCAAATGAGACAAATGTCTGTTACAATGTCTGTTGTAAATAGACTTAAGGTTTGCTCTGTACACCCCTCCTTTGCTTGAAGCCTAAACACACAAAACAACTTTTCATAACATTTTCACAATTTCATAGGACTGTTTTTGAAGGCTGTCTCTTCTCATAATTTATTTTTCTTTATTCGTTTCGCTGTTAGATGAAAACAAAGTATCTCCAAAATGTCAACATCTCATGAAATGAGAAAAGCAGCATTTTTTTTTGTTTTTCCAATATATAAAGGTATTCCAAAATGTCTTTCTCACCCTAAAAAGCTAGTCTTGTACAAACCTCCAGTACTCTGGGATTTCAGTAAAAAAAATCAATCATTATACCTTCTCTGTACTGTGAGTAATTTACAACTATTTGTCCGTTCATTGGAGGTATAGAGATCATACAGGTGCTGTCAATAAATAAACAAAATGCATCTGGGTACAAATCGTATCTGTGTGCACTTATATCTAAGCTGGCAACATGGTGGTTGGAGGCTGTCCTCTAAATTCGCTGTTGCAACAGCAAAGCCTTGTCTTGGGCAGGACACTAAACCTTTACCTGATTGGCTGCATTTGAAATAAATCAATATGCAAACTATATTCTCTGCTAATGATGGATTTTAGTTGTTGTTACTAGGACAAGCAACAGGAGGACGCTGGTCAAGGCCAGCGTAAAATGAATCACATGAGTCGCACATTAACACATTTTGCTATTCATAAACACAAACCCCTCAAGAGAGTTCACTGTTGTGATTGCTTCATGGTGGAAAATGTACAATTTTGGATTTATGCCTGTCAAGGTCTTGCAACACCATTGATCGCTCCCTTTAACACTTCTATTTTATTATCTGGTTCTTATACAAGATTTTCTCATGTAATAAAATTGAGATTTTAACTGCAATGTGGCAACTGTGGTTGGTGTGTGAGTCCTTGGCAGGCATAAACCATAAGAAAGATATATGTGTGTTATTCCCACACTGATTATTTAAAAACACTTTACAAATTCTAGTCTGAATTGAAAAAGATAGCCAGAGGGTTAAAGTCAAGGAATCTTTTTAAGGGTTAAGTGTTTTAGAAGAAAAGAAATGCTGTTCATTTTTTAAAGATAATATTGAAATATTATCACCTCAGAACCTTCAGCAGTCGTTTAGTTCAAATTGTGCATGACATTGAGCAACATTAGCATTCATTTAAAGTTGTGTTTTTAGCTATGCAAGACATTTTAAGCATGTCATTCAGTCTCCTTTTAGCTCTGTTTTACTCTCCACTAATTAAAACATAAAGCTGATAAATGTTTGACATTCTTAACCAGCTAGTTGAAAACTTTTTCGGTCCGCTGTTTGGTGATGGGCAGGTAGCGTACAGTGGGTTCTTCAGTTTCTTCGGTTCAGTTTACTCTCATATTTAAGATAATTCTTACATGAATTTGCCACAGCACTGATCACACGTCTGTAACTGATTTCTTTTCCATAGCAATAACAGCCGAGGCTCATAGGTGTTGTACAAAACCAAAACATACTGATTAATAAGACTTGGATTTTTCAGAATCTAAGTTGACATTTTAAACCTCAATGACACCTAAACATAAACCTAATATTGTTGGTAAATTATCTAGGAGACAGCTAATATCACAATGAATCACTAGATGAAAAAAAAAAAAAAAATAGTCACTTGCACGACCACTCACCTGCAGAGCCAGCAGCTTCTCACTGGGCTTAATGTGTCGTTGTATCTCACATGCCACAGGCTGAATGACTTTAATACCGTCGTCATAGAACACGTAGAACATGTTGCCAATACCGAGACCTGAAAAGGATGCAGAAACAGCCCTGTTATAGACAGTACACACCTAAAAATAGCTCAAAAGACTGCACAGTGTGAACATGTGCAACGGAAATAAGCCTACAACATTGTTATCTACTTTCAGAGCAACAAATCATTTAATCCCTCTCATCACAGTTCAGTAACCCTATTACAAAAATTCAATTAACTCAGTTTAATGAATGGTATAGTGAAGCAGTGGCAGGCAAGACATACCTTCTTCTCGCCACAAAATGTTTGCCACTGTGAGGGAGAAAAAGAGGAAAGCACAGTTAAAAATCAATGTAAGAATCAACGGGGTCCCTTTGTGAGAGCTAACAGCCGAACACTTACTCCTATTGTGGTAAAGAGGAAACCAGACTGCATGAAAGTTTTATGGAAACAGTGTCTCTGACACCTAGTGCAACAAACAATCGATAGAGCCCCCTGCTTGGATGTAATTTGATATAAAACACTGGAAAATGGAGTGCAGTCATCATACAAGTACTGTAAAACAGTTTGATTTATGTTTTGATTTTTTTTTGTGAGGATGCTGCAACAGACGTATGCAGAAAGATGTGAAATAGTTCAAAATAATACATTAGATACATGTCATCATCCATCAATTTGAGCTGTATGGATAAGCCACCTGAGACATGAGACCATGGCCATGGGTAGTCTATAGGTTTAAAGCTCAGATGATTATCATAAGTCATTAGGAGGTATTATGAGTGTTCCTTCTTCAGTGGCAAAACCAGTTGTGGCTCCTATAACAGGTAATTTCTCATTAATTCACTTAGAGGTGACTAATGGTGTAAAATGTCAAATGTAAGCCACATAACACACTGAGTGCTTTAATGGGCGACCGCAAATGCAGATCCGCTGTTGGCTTTTAAAGCAGGCACTACGCACTGAAAGAAAAGATATCATTACTTAAAATTGCATGACTAAATAGTGATGTGGTAAGGAGAAAATATGAAGCCATTATACAATTATTTTCCATGCAGATTCTGCTACTCAATCATTTTTATCCTCCACCACACAAGTAACATTACCATCCTCTCACTTTGGCTTTTTAACTGTGACCTTCTCTCTCATTGTTCATCTGTCCCCCGGTCTTCCCTCTGCTTCTACCCCATCTTCCATTCAGGCATTTTCAGTCTACAAACCAATCTCCAGCCCAATTCACATCCGATTCTAATCTCGCCTCTATTGCAGTGCTCATTCCCGCAGCCTCTTGCTAGGGTGGAAAGATGTAGAGAAAGAAAAGGGGGGGAAACAAAGCCAACTAGACACCGCTCTGCCGTTAGTCAGCCTTAATCTTTCAAAAATGCTTTGTCAAGTGTTTCCTGTGCACTCTTGCATACCTTTTAGCTCATTAAAAGTTACACAAAAGGAGTGGGGTCTATAGATAGACAAAGAAGGAAGGCGGGTAAGGGAAAAATAAAAAACATTTTATTTGAGATGTGCCAAAAAATGGAAAATGGAGAAAATGGAAAAGAGGAGTTGAGATGAGATCTTGTGTGCCCCGGTCTTTTCCAATAGCCCACAGTATTGATGCTATTCATCACTTGGCAGAAAGACTGTGGCTGTTTTGCGCATACAAGGGGCCTATACATCAACTTCATCATCCATATAGCAAAACAAGCTGGATGCCACTGTAGGCGGTGAGTTCACTCTTTCTGGTCGTAATAACTGTGTTTCCACTGGGCTCCAAACATTGGAAGCACCACGCTCACCAGCCAGCCTGGACTCTTCAGTTCCTTCCCGTCAGCAAGGTTACAAAAATTCAATTTGTTTACAAGAGCTGCGACAGTGGGCAAAACAGCCTGTGGGTTTTACCATAGCGTCATGGCAGAAGACAGCGGATGCATAATGTAGGTAGAGTAATTGGATCACAGTGGATGCAAATGCATAATGTAACTCAGGACGACTGCCGTGGGGGTGCAGGGTCTTGCTGCTCTTTCCAAAGATTATCCCAGAAGTTTGTTGAGATTTTGACCCCTGCAGTGTGTTTACTTTCTGCTTTAATCATAAGAACCACTCAAACACTTTATTATTGACGCACTGTAACTGTTTTAGGCAGTTACGAGGAAGCAACACAGGGATGAAACTAACTGGGGAACAAGTCCTTCAGTTTTCTTTCTTTTTTTTCGTCATCTGCATTGGTACAAAACAAATATCCTTTAAGTGCAGTGACTAATAACATGCAGGGCAGGTGCGCCACAAATCTATACTGCAGCTATGCCAAAAACACTTTAGGTGCATCTGCCAAATTTCACTTACATCCAGTCCTGGATTAAGATACCTCAGAACCCCCTGCTTTGGGTCTTAGCCACAGCCTATGAACCTAAAGATCAGCAGAAATTCGTATTTATTAAGAGCATCTCTAATACTTTCTTCAGTTCTGCTCTCCTAAATGTTCCTTTTCTTATTCATATACATTATAACATTACATTTGCTTTAGCGGATGCTTTATTCCAAAGCATGCATTTAACCATGAATGTACCACCTTTTCTCTTCAAATCTACTACCTCAAATCTACTCAAATGTTTTAATATTCTCAATTGTTTCTCTGTTTATAGAATGTATGAAACTGTCACTTTATTTTTCTGATCAGAATCAGGGATTACCTACACTGTAAATGTTCTTAATTAGCTTGGTACAATAAGCAATGGAGAGTTCCAGCTGAAGTTGATTAGTTGAGTTTTTCAGTGTGAATCTCTTTTTTTTCTCTGACTTCAACTTTTGTCATATAGTCATACATATTTAATGTTATTAAGAAATACCTTGATTTAAAAACAAGTTTTCAGAGGCTTTAAATGATAAAGCTAGTAATACCATATTTTTTTAATGACAACAAATCCCCTTAAAAGAGCACAACCGACAATGTACCAGACCATTCCTCAATACCTAATACCTAATTCCTTTTATTCACCATTACTGAAACCGGAGTAAAGCATTTATTTGTTGGTAGCTACTACCCTTTTTTTTTTACATTTTTTATTTGTGAACAACAATGGAGCTCTATGGCACACGGGAATATGATAAATCAGGCTTTGGCTACAAAGACCATACTTGTTAGTAGGATCAAGTCCTTGTTGGTTTTGATCTATGCATATGTTTTGTAGATAATACTAAACATACTAAATAATATCACCAACAGTAGGCTTCCAACACTGTGGATACTGCCTGGTTAGAGCTCCGTGTTGCTGACAGCTTGTCCAACACTGTGGGAAAGCCCACTGTGATGGGGAGGGACACCGTTAATGGGAACATGCATGCTATTTTGGCATGAACTGATCTTCTCTATTTGAAGAATATGGAGCAGACTGCATGGCAAACCGTACAGAATAAAACAAAAGCTTTGTGCAGACTTTGGTGTGGAGGACTAGTTCTCGCCTGTGTGCCAATGAGGCATGGGAGATTGCAGGGTTTGTTCCAACCAATCACTTCATAGCAAACTTCACTGATTAGATCTTCCTCACTGCCTGAATGTGTGAAATCAAACATTAATTGGAACAAAAGCCTTTGAACTGTTAAAACGACATAAAAAGATTACTTAGAAACACTGTAAAGACTCTAGAATAAAGGCAAAGGAGTTTGTAGAAAATAGAACTGGGTAAAATCTAGAGAGCACAGAGAATACTATAGAGCAAAGAAAGCCCAGTCTATATAGTAAAAAAAAAAGGCTGAAAAAGGGCAACCAAGAATATTTATTAGGATGAAATGACTTGTCGTTGAGGGAGGTCCTTGATTTCCACCAACTGCGGAACAGCTGCGGATCTGACAGGAATAAGAATCTTTTACAAGTGCCATGTGTACCATTTTTATTTTTTATAAGAGGAAAGCAAATAAAAGGAAATCCTGCTAGGATAAAAAAAATCCCACACAGTTTTCCTCATTTTAGGATATGTCTCAAATCAGTCTAGGGATTGAACGATTTATCGGCCGGCCGATATTCTCGTTAGTACATGTATCGTCATCAGCCGTGGCGCGGCTGCTGCGTTCGCTGATTTTCCCAGCATTATTTACAGACAGGCGTCCAAACAGGCAGCTCTGTGTTGCTAGAGACGCTGCAGTTCACGTGCAGACCAGGCACTGCCCCGTGGCCAGGCTGGCTCAGTGGTGGAGCAGGCGCACATGTATTGAGAGGTTTATTCCTCGATGCAGAGGTCCAGGGTTCAAATCCGACCTGTGACGATATCCTGCATGTCTCACCCCTCTCTTATTAACGGTTATCAAAGGGGGAAAAGCCCAAAAAATAATCTTATAAAAAAAGACCATGCACTGCCCCTCCCCCACTAGCAGAGGGCTGGAAGCCTGCTCTTCTAGAAAAACAGTAAGATATAAACTTTCAAAGCAGCTGAAATATTGCCATACACGTTATAAGTGGAAACACGTTGCTCGATATGTGCAAATGGGAAATGCGAAGGCCTCCTCCATAAAACTGCTTGCCATTGTATTTAGGGAGCTGCAAATAGCTAAGTTGTAGGCTATCCGTAGCTGTTATGAACACTGGTCATAGGATTAAGTAATGCCGACGTTCCGTGTGTGGTATTTGTGGGGGTTTTATTCAGCAACCACCTGGCTGAGGTTTAGACGTGTGTGTGTCTCTTCCTCTCTCCCTACTTGGAGCTGGGCAGAGTTGCCGTTTCAGTGATTTCAGAGCGCAGCCAGTCACTCAGTCACACAACGCATCACAGTGATATATGAGGGTGCTGCACCATCTGAAAGACAGCTTTTAAAACTTTGAGAGATACGTTTTACACGTGGTTGAATATTTATACCGTTTAACGTTGATGCAGTTTAGAACAGAAACTTGAACAATTTGTTGCTTAATGTGCATCTGACATGTTATTTCCCTCTGCTGATTATGTTCTGTGGTTGACAAATCTGGCAGCTTCTTTTACATTTTTGTTAAGACCCACTACTGTGTTGTCTTTGCATATTAGTCTTAGACATGTTCATTTTACTTTTATGTAGAAAAATTGAAACCATGGCAGTCTTAAATTACAAATCAAGCACTTTATTTCAGTGGCTACTTTTAGGTTGTAAATAGTTGGTTACTTTTAAAATTAAGTATTACAATGTGTTCCTTATTATGCTGCTTGCTTGTTGCAACTGTGTGCAATAGTGTCAATTTATTTATGCTTAAATAATTTTAGAATTTATTTTCACAATTTTATTATGCTTAAATATGTTTTTTTAGTATTTTCAGCACTTAACTTTTTTAACTTGTTCTACCTCACTGTTTTGACTTTTTGTCAAATATAGTTTTTTTAAGTTCAAGAAATGTTTCTTTTTTAAATTGAAACTTGTAACATATGTTATCATCATTGTGTCATTTTTACGATGTAGATTGAATGAGCAAAAGCAGTATTGTTTCCAAATACCGGGTCAAGGAAGTCGGCAGCCTGTATCGGCCATTGGCTAAGACTGATAAAAGAAACTCCATATCGGTTGATCCCTAGATTAGCCTCAGTATCTTCACACAACACACCAATCAGATCTAGAAAATAAAACTTTTAATTTCTCAAAACTTAATTTATATTGGAAATTGGTGAAATAATCTGACCCCACCTACAGATGGGATTCAGTAACAGACTCCTGACTGAGTGGAGAGTTTTGCAGTTCAGTACTTTACGGCCCACTCCAGTTCCAAGACTTTCTGTTCCTGCTATGTAAAGGTCATACATTACTTATCGGGCCTCTACAGTATGTCATGAGGTATTGAGTAAATAAAATTCATATATTTATTGTATATTAAAGAGTACATACTGGAGTGAGTAGATTATGGAACGTTACTATCCGCACTTTACAACCTGACACATTACCTCATAATTTTACACTCAGGGTTTACACTGTTAACTAATAGATTAACCTGAATTTTAGATTTACATTCCATAAAACATGCTTAGTTGACTAAACAAACTGAGCCAAAGGTACTTACTCAAGATAATGTAAACCAAATGAACTGAAGGTGAGTATTTCAGTCATAATCATTATTTACTTGCTGGCCAGCTGCTTTAAGCAACTGAGGCCCATCGTTTCATTACCTCCTTTGACTTTTTGTCTCTCAGCCTTTTGTTACCTCTGTCATATATTAGTGTATCCAATAATAAACTATACTCATAAAATTACATTAACCTTAGCTAACCGGTCAACTGTTACCCCATTAAAAAGTTTCAGCAACTATGAGTGCCGAAATATCTAATGTAATGTGGTGATTAGAAATATACTGTAAGCACTGAAAATGTCCCTGAATCTCATTAAAGTCTTAATTATTCGCAAGAGTTCAAGGCTAACTGTTAGTCCACAATGGACACAAATAATACCAGTGCTGCTGCCATGTTGTGTCCTCTATGCTAATTACCTTTCTAATGAGAACCAATTAACAACAAAACAGTAAAACCTTAATCATTACCTCTCAGTATATCACTCATATAATAACAATAAAATAACTTTTATTGAGACAATTCGTGCACAAAGACAATAATATGGAAAGGAAAAAAGAAAGTTACAGATGAAAAGTGGCACTTTAAAGGATGATATTCTTAATTAATGTGAGACTTCTTCTTGCAATAACATAATTCTAAAAGGACTTCTTGATTTGGTCTACAAGGGCACTCCAGTTAAAGAGGGAAGGGGTATTGGCTATGTAGTGTATATACTGGCTCATCTGCTTGAGCCAGTATATACACTACATAGTACTCTGAATGTCCCTGATATAAGGAATGAAGTACGGCATAAAGTGGAAAGACTGAAGCAGCAAACGCTCGTTCTGAGCCTTGCTGATCCTCTGACACGGCAGAAATAATTGGCACATTGTGAAGGGCAGATATTTATTCCAGTTTAGCTGCAGACTGTCAGAGATGGATAGTGTTCTGCCTGCTGGTGACAGACTCCGTTAAAGAGATCTCAGAGTAGTGACTGCTCAGGTTTTCCCAAACAATGAAGCGCTTGGGTAAATTTGAGAGAAAAACAATTCACTTTAGTGCTGTGCCTATAAAGAGTAGGTTTTGACCTTCAAGCATCTAAAGAAGATCATTCATGCCTTGCTCATCAAATCATGTTTTTCAGTTCATCGCCTGCTTATTACCTTATTCAAGCCTTTGACAACTGGCTTAGTTAGCTATTTGGCTCTGTCTCTTATTCTAATGTGTCTGTATGAGAAGCCTAAGGCAGGTCATAAACAATGATTTGCAGAATGAGATCATTACTTTCCACAAAGTCAGATTTCTAAAACATTTCCAAGTTTAATCACAATGTGTCATTTGAATCTGTGTCTGTGTCAGATCCGTGGTATTAGATCAAGGGAAGTCTGGCACCACAACATGCCCAGCAGCATCTCACCGTCTACGGGATCAGAGTATGAAACTCTTGGTTAAAAGCGTCCTTGATTCTGCTACTTAAAAGGCAAAATGCCACCCATTTGAAAACAATTAAAGTCAGTACTTGTGAACATGAAATACAAATTGCAAAGATAGAAAACCAGTGGGACTAGCACTTAAAAAAATAAAGGGGACAAAGTTACAATTATGCTGAAAATCATCTGAGAAACATAAGTTAAGTTAAAAAGCTGTTTTCGGCGGTTATAAGGACATTTGGTGGATGATTACATGCTAATAGTTTATACTGTCCATGACCCTGGATGCCAGACGATGTGTAGGTGTCATATTGGGAATGGGAGATTTAGGGAAACTTGTGCATCATGTTAGACAGGATTAATTTTAGAGGGGGTTGGCACAGTTAAAGGTTCTATATATAAGATTTTGAACATGTATATAGTAGCAAGCAACTAGTTGCTGTAAAGATATGGTAGTGTTATGGCATTATGAGCAGAGACTGAAGTTGCGTTCCATTTGTGTGTGTGTTGTAATCCAAGCTTCTCTGTTCTTTGTTTTGGTATCTGGTGTGCTACGTGTGCATGTAAGTCCCTCCCTTTGAAACTGTTGGCCCTCTCCTTGTTTATAAAGACCACTTCTGCTTGGCTCGGCTCAGTTAGAGTCTATCGCGGTGCCCCGTCATCCATTTTCAGATTGCAGATTTAGTACCGCCTCAGGCGTGAGGCGAGCGTGGCTGGTGGTCATGGTGACGCCGCAGGAAACTGCCGTGACCTAACGCAACACACACAGAGCGTCGAAGGTGCTGTTGCCATAGCCAGAAGACAAATTTTATTTTAAAAGAAGCTGGAGGCAGCAAAAAAAAAAAAACTGGCTTAACTATTCAAAAATGGCAGGTTCATTCAGGACACCCCTATCTGTCGCTAGCAATGATGACACAGTGATTAGTGACAATTCTCTCCGACCAATCAGTAGTCTGCAGGTTTTCGCGTCAGTTTTTGGCATTGCCTCAGCTCGCTGGAACCTCGACTGAGTTGGTATTAAAAAAAAAAAAGTACCTGTTAAGGTACCAGGGACTTTTTTTTCGTAATGGAAAAACAAAAAAGGCAAGTCAAAGCGAGTCAAACAGGTACCATTTAACCGAAAAACGCCATAAGAGATTTACCTCTCACACAGCATTTTAAAAGTGAGGTGTCAGAGTGCCGTTGAAAGTGTTCAGCTCAAGGCTTTTCCATCAAAGCAAACACGTTCTTTGGCTAAAAAATGCCTCTGTGGATAGCTAGGCAAGCTAATAATTACATTACAACACCTTGCTGAGAGCACGAAGGTAGGCTGTTTAAAGTCTCAATGATTTTATAGAGCTTTGGCTAGAACATGACGCCTTGCTGAGCTAATCTGGATTCACACTCTATATGTACTCTAGCCTAGGGGTTTGAATGGGGATTCTGACATGACTTTGGTTTATGGGCCATAAATGGGGTACACAGATTTCTAATAAGATTTCTATATTACTTTTTTATTACATTTTTAGCAGTTTTAATTGTTAAAAGCAGATGACAAATGGCAAGGCACTCAAGTGCATGCAAACAGACCTGAGTGAAAAACAGTAGATATGGATAAGACATGAAGGATGATATCCAGAACCGGTGAAGTCAGTGAGCATCATCACTAATACGGCAGGTAATTGAAATGTGATGTTTAAGTGCATTGGCTGCCTTTAGCTTCTTCACTTGATGTTTTAAAAATGCAGGTGACCTCTTAGATACCATTATTTGGAAGGTAAGCAGGAAACAAGTGAAGAAGGGAATAGCAATGTATTTTGTAGCTCTCAATGGAAAGTACTATATTTAAGAGAAAAGTATACTTAAAAGCAAACCTAATTTTCTTTCCAATGATGTGTGATCAGCTGCTGTATCTGGAAAACCTGAGTGCTGACAGTGTTTGTAGGAAACAGGCAGAGATTAATTGATGGCTGACCTGGAGCTGAATCCATCTTCTTCCTCATTCTATTTTTAAGGTCAGGTTACATTGACAAAGAACAACGTACATACAAAGAAACATTCATTTGGTATTCCATTACGTGATGAATAATGAGATTCTATGCGATCGACACACTCGTTTTTAACATTTCTTTGTATTTTCATCTTTTTTCTTATTGTTTTATATGTATTTAAATGCAATTATGAGCTTGAATCTGTCTGCTTGTCTCTTTATCTGACTAAATTGGTCTTGTTGGTGGGATTGCGAGTATCTTAGCAAAAATACCTCACTTTTGTGCGTGTAACTAAAAACAAGAGCTTTAAACTTGTGAACCATCACTTTTAAATGGGTGGAATAAATTTGCATTAATTATTGGAATAATCATTTATGAAAAGATAACTACGCTGTGTCTGGAGAAATAATTTAAGTATGATATTCACAGAATATCTCAACCAGTATTACCCGTGAGTCAGCATAAAGCAAGCATGAAGCAACATGGTGTGTGGAAACTGGGGATTGTGCTGTAACACATCCAACAACAGCCCTGCATGGTCTCAACATTCACTGCATGCTCTTCTGTTTCTATTAATACTGTTTTGTAATGACAGAAGTTTGCTAAACTTATTATTATCCATTAAAGGGGAAGTTTTTAGCTTAATTTACCTTAACTGAACAGCTCCAAGGTAATTAGAATATTTATATTACTTTTTTTTTTGTTGAATGGTGGTCGTCCCGCTCCCCCCTAGCGTCTGTGAGCGGAAAAACCTTGCACCGTTCGGCCGGCGAGTCAGAAGTATCACGTGATATCAGGTCTCGCGATGTCACAAATTGCTTCATGGCACTAACAAGGGAGCGATGGAGGTTTTACGAGTTATTCCCAATTTTGTCATGGCTGAGCCGGCAAAAAAGAAGCAGAAACTTTGGAAAGCATTGTCGGAGGAACAGAGAAAGAGGAAAAGCCAGACTGACCGAGCAAGGATTCAGACACAAGTTAACATAGGAGCTGCCACATATCGATTCCAAAGCTGTAGGGGGGGGGGCTCTATAGAGAAACCTGTGAGAAAAAAGTGAGAAAACGGCGAAGAAATTGCCAAAACCCTTTAACAGGAAACAACTACAGTGTTTGAAGATATTTGTTGTTCCTGATGAAGATTCCTGTTTTAACACTCAACATCACAATAAAAAGTCTGAGCTCACGCCTAAGTGGCTTTAACACTTAAGTATCGACTGCAAACTGGCAGATTTCCTAGAAATTATCACCTTGCCGCCCTCTTAGAGCCCAATACAAATATCTTCAGGGGGTAATCTAATGCCAAGATAATGCAAATGACAAGAGGGTGAAAAAATCTTAGTTTCACCTTCCTATAGGTGAAACAAAGATTAGAAGAAACACTTAGAAGAACATGCACAAGATTAGAAGAACAAAGATAGGTTATAACCGTGGCTAAACTCAAATAATAGTCAGTCTCTTCTTACCAGTCAGATTTACTGTAGATGATGACTGTTTTTTCATCCCTTCATACATCTGAAGTTCATTTGATCAAATATTTCCCCCACAATAATGGATCAATAAATGTAAGCTGTGTCACGCAGAAAAAAGATTTATACACTTGTGATCATTTTTCTACATGCTAAAAAAATATTTTAAAATGTATTTATATGCAGTATATATTGTCTTAATTTATGTTTATTTTGTATGTTTCTGGGAATTTATGCTTTATTCAAAGCCCTTAGAAATACCTTTGTGTATAAAATGTTATACAAAAAAAAGTTTGATTTAAAAAGTTAATAATCTACTAACACACACACAGACACACACACACACGCACACAGTTGTCAGCTTTAGAGTACGTTGTGATGGACCTGTGTTGGAAGCACTTTAGAAATAAAATTGACTTTACTTGACTTTTTAACTATTAAACTAATTACACTTGTAAAGCTGAACCATCTGATGATTCATCTTTTTGTCTCTCATCCAAGACCTCTTGTGATTTCCATGTGAAGAAGACAGAAACATGTCTGGTTTTGATTTAACTATTCTATGTAGTTCTCCCTCAAGGCGTTCCTGAGTAATCACATTTACAAGGATAATTTAATTGACTACCTTTTGACTACACTATTTTTGAAATTGTGTAGGCCAAAACAATTGATTTATCGAAGGTGAAGTTACTATGAAGATAATTAAAAAAAAACTGTATGGTCATTGGAAACATATTCAAACACTATAAAAAGTTACATTTCAAGACTCCTTTTTGAACTCTGATTTGTTAGTGTGGATATTTTTAGGAGCAGGGCTGAGGGTTTCAGAGGTTGAGGGCTGCAGGCGGTGTGAGCTGACACCCCATATAGGCCTCAGGCTCACAGCGACAGCCAATCCAGCAAAGATAAATAGTCTGCTTCCATTTGCTCACTTATCAAGTTACTGAATAAAGGTGGAATTCTCGTAGGAAAACTAGAGTGGGTCAAGTAAGCAGTCAGTCAGATATACATGCCAGACTACGAGTGTAGTAAAATCAGTGTTTTTCTCTCTGTCGTCGTAATGTAGTAGTGCAGCCCCGTCGGCCTGCTGACATCCCTTTGAACTCCTGTCCTGTGGGGTTACCCACGCCAAAAAGGGTCTGCAATATCCATCTCCCAGAACCATTTTGGCCCACGGCAGAGCTTCAAACGCTTCAAAGCACAGAAGTGACTTCCGACCTCTGCAAGCATGATCTGCAGATGCATGACAGACTGGATGAAGGAAGTGTCGTACCGCGGGGACATATAAGCACGTTTGGTGTACACGTGGTATTTGTGACTCAACTGCTAAGTTGCTAAGTATGCTGTTTGGGAACCCTAATTACCCGCAGGAAACAACAACATACTAACAACTGGTCTTGAACCCCAAAGACAGATTCTGACATTTCAGAGAAGGTCAAAGTTAATTACCGTGCAAGACTATTCACGGGGAGGGTACAAGAGCAGATTGTTTGTGTCGAAAAAAATGCTTCAGAATTTGAATAAGAAGGTTACTCGTCTCACAAGCCCGTTACACAGTTGCATATTGACAGTTGACGACTAACTCCAAATACCACCCCAATCAATTAATTTACGTGCCAAAAAATCACTGATGTGGAGCGCTACAGAGAGGAAACTGTGGAGATGGTTGTGTTGAACAATTAGTTGATTAATCAACTGACTGAATAACTGACAATATTGATAATAAATTAACATTTGTCATTTATTTAGCAAAAATGCCAAACTGGTTTCTGCCCATGAATAAAGATGAGGAGGGTTCACCCTTTTTTTCTGGTTTATATAATTGTTAATTGGACATCTTTGGGTTTTGGATTAACTCGGGCTCAGGGGATTTTTGATTTCTAAATGATGATGATGGGTTTCACTATTATCTTTACATTTTTATAGACAAAACAATTATTTAGTTGAACAATACAAATAGATAAATCAACAATGAACAATACAACTGCAACTGATTATTTTAATTATTAATCTGATTATCACTTTTCTGAGTAATTCAGTAATTGCTTAGGGAAAACGTGAGGAAAAACGGCGAAGATAATTTGCCAGAGCCCAAGAGGATGTATTCAAATACCTTTTTTTTAATCTTTTTTTTTTTTATCTGACTCATAGGCCAAAACCAAAGTATACTTATTAACAAAGACATAAAACAGAGAAAAGTAGCACATTTGAAAGGAAAGAAACAGTGAATGTGAAATGTATTTTCTGTACCAATTATTCTGCTTATTGTTCAGCACTAATAAAATGGATGACTTGCAGCTCCAGTATATGCTAGCATAGAGGAGATTAACAAAGATGTCTTTCTGAGTGGATGGAGGGTTGCACGAACAATTGTTCCCGCTTTTAAACCAGGAGGCAAAGAGGGTATAGATAGTATCACCATTACTTCCCTTGCAGAGGCTCTGTCATTGCATTACAGGATATAAACTATTAAGGACTCACAGGATAAATTATTAAGAGCTCCATTTGCATGGTTCCATTATCTCTTGGATAAAAACAGACGGACATCGTGAGTTATACATACAAGTTTTGCGTGCGGAGTCCTCCACAAATAGCGAAGAGATGTCCTCGTCTACACCAGCATCATTTTTGGCGATGCAGGTATAGGCGCCGGTATCCTCAAAGTGAACGTTGCTGATGTGCACCTCGCTTCCATTAGCTTTGAGGAACAATGGAAAGAAAAGACAAAAAAAGACAGCTTACCTTTCAGAGAGAGATAAAAGGAGACTTCCCTGCTACCATTACTTTGTTCCGGAACAGTTCTCTAATATGTTAGGAAGGTAAAAGTAGGAGTTCAAAGTGTGAATGTGGCACATGTAATGCTGTGTTTCTGTGTGCCCTGGGACAGGTTCATTGTTTACTGTTTTTGCGTTCAACCTCAAAGGAAAAGCAGTTGGTGTTGCTGGTTATTGAAAGAACCATAAGGCAATTTCAAATTTGCCTCAGAATATCTGATACTGGGGTTAGACAGTAAAACAAATGTATCTAGCTTTTAACATTACAGATCTTTTGATGACCTAAATTTACTCATTGCATTGTCAGCCAACATATTTAAACTGAAAATGGCTTCAAATATTAATGACATCTAACCAGCAGTTTAACCAACCAATTGGCTAACAGGCCAGCATCATTCTCTGCTCATAAAGTGACTAAGCAGGACAAACGGATCAGAAGGAAATATTATATACTAGAGGTGTGACGAGGCACCCAGCTCACCAGACTAGACACAATACTATGTTCACTAGAACGAGATGGGATTTTGACCTATTTTGAAGTAGACTTCACTGAAGAATTAAAAAATAAAAGTCCCTACTCAATTGAAAGTCACAAATATTTTGTACTTGAATTTGTCATTGTACCGCAGACGGAGAGAAATAAAGCTTATTTTACATTTGTTTTCACATTGAATTAAACCACAAATAAATTACAATCAAACACTCAACAGTTGATTTTTGTGAAGACAGATGCTCTTTTCTCCTCCTCTTGCGTTATTTTAATTGCAGCATTACACAACAAGGTAGGCTACTTTAGATTTATGGACAAAGGGAGAACATTTCTCTTTGTTTAATATTATTACAAGTAAAGTTAGGTTGTTCTGAATGCAACCCGACTCATTTTGAAAAGGACAAAGAAACTGAGTCGAGTAAGCGCCGCAGTAAACGGCACTTTGCAGACACGTCTGTCTCCACCAAGAGAGGGGGAGGGAGATAGAGGGAGGGGGAGGAGGAGAGTGGGGGTATTCTCTAACGTTCTAATGCTCGGTTTTACAGGCAGTTTTTTTTCTTCCCTATTACTCTGAGTCAACTTTGGAGGACGGGGGGGGGTGGGGGGGGGGATCTTCTCTGCTTATTTCGAGGTCAAAGTCAGACTCATCCATCATGCTGGCTGCTGCTCTGCACTTGTGTACTGATATCGCGAGTCAATTTTTACCACAACCAGAAATCTCATCACAGTTTAATCTCTACTATATTATGCAATGATGTATAAACAATGGTTACATTGAATGGTATTAAGTTATATATAATCTTTCATCTTGATATGGATTTTAGTTTGTATTGCCCAGCTCTGTTTTTACAAAAGATGTATGTCCAAATAAGTAAATACAGGGAGCAGTAAAGTCTAGACTCCACTATACCTTGCAGGGTGAGTTGTTTGGACAGCTTGGTTGTGATGTCCATGCCGTTCTTCAGCCAAGCCAGCTGGGGGCTGGGGATGCCCTCCGCGTGGCAGCGCAGGCTGGCAGTGACGCCAGGCTCTCTGGCTTGGCTCTCTGGGTACACTCGGATGACGGGAGAAACTGGAATATGGTGAAAAAGGGGAGAGGAAGGCAGTTGAGATGAACATGCAGTACATCCCACGATGTTGTTTACATTAGTACCACTTGAGAAGCGAGGCAACCCTGTTAATTGAGAGGTTTAAGAAAAGATGCCGAATCTTAAACTTATGGTTTGACATTAACATACACTATCAATAGGATTGATTGTATTTTCAGCATTGCTGAATGCCTTTAGAAAAGGTTACCGTGCTCCGTGAAGCCAAACAAATCAGATAGATAACTAAGGGAGAGAATTTCTGTTCGGACGTCATTGATTTTGCTTTGTAGACATTGATTTGATGTAATCTTTTGTCAGAAAGGGAATGAGAGAATAGAAGAAAACAATGTGTGCAGAAAGAAAAGGCACAAACTTAATGCCCCCGTCATCTGAAGATTGTTCCAACAGCTGACTTTACCCATTTCTGAACACTGTGCCACTGTCATGCTCGAGTTACACTGCTTTACCCTACCCCGAGGCAAAAACAAACATTAAACATACATACTGTACTTCCAAGAACCATAAACCAACATAAATCGATAAAACACACAAACACATTCATAATATGCATTTATGCAGTGACTGAGAATATTCCGCAAGTTTTGCTCTACACCCGGTTTCTAAGTTGTTAAGTGTCTTGCTCTACAAAACATGGAACATATCAAAAGAATGAATTTGAATAATCCTTTAAAGGATGACGCCTTCCCTGAGTAGCATAACAATGATAAAAACTTTCAAAAAAAGAATAGTAGTATCTCTCCCACAATATACTGTTTACACAGCGTCATTCCACAACAGCTTGTCACATATTAGATGACAACATGGCAGTGGCTTATGTAGGGACATCAAATTCCTCTATCTTGCCATCTTGTTTTGAGCAATCTTCATAGCCTCTGTGGCCCAAATCAGTGTCCCTTTTTTTCCCTTCTTTCTGAAACCGACTTCAGAGACATGAGCGGAGACTAGAAGCGAGACTCTTGGCAGAAGCAGAGAAAGCAGACTTGCTGTAGAGACCATTTCCCGTGGGAACTGGGTTAGATGAAGTCTTTATTCAGCCAGGTGAGTGAAATGATGATTGTTTCCACGGCCATCTGGTAACCACGGCCCTCCTGGGCTTTGGCGCTCACATCAACCTCACTGCCAACACACCAACCAGAGTGTGCCGCAAGGGCTCCTTTGACACACAGGTCACTTTACTAGTTCCGGTCACAGAGACACTCTTACACTAAGGGCTCTCAGCAGGGACAAGCTTGACTAAATAGGGCTTATAAAGACAATTATTGTGTAGGATCTTTTAAATGAAGGTTATTCCTCATACCTAATATCCTCACTCATGCACATACAAACGCTTTCTTTGTGTTTTTTCTCTGGTTTTCATTATCCGTGTTACTGTTAATCACTTTGGGTCAGCCCTGTTTGCCGAAATTGCTCTGTGAATTGGGCTTGTTTGAATCTATGCATGTAAATTAAGAGCAGCAATCTCCATATTTGTAAAAGGTATAGACTTTTAAAAGGAATATTTAAATTATGTGAGTTGTATTCTTAACCAAAAGGATAAAATCCGGATGTCTATATAACGTGTCCTTTTCATTGAACGGGTTAACATGCATGCGCGTCAACAGGTTATGATCAGGCTTTTGGCAAATAATGGTAGGTAAGTTAGTTAGTTAGGTTAATTACTTCAACAAAAATTGTATTTGAATTGTATCATGTGATATGAGTGAAATGATGATAGCAGTAAAACCCAAGACGGTTTAGCACGCTACAGAGTAGTTTTAACTTACGCCCTGGGCTACATACACAACTTGAACAAGTTTAAAACGGAAAAGGAATGATAAAGAAAAAGGTCTGTTGTCCAGCTGCTACATCCTGTCCCCTTCTCATGTCATGAGTCTGAGTGATTGGCAGGAGATCAAAGCCATGACTCTATATTGATTTGTCAATCATCGAGAGAGAGAGAGAGAGAGAGAGAGTTACTATGGTAACTATGGTTTTTTCACAAGGCTGATAAATGTCCTGAGTGCTGTCATCTCCTCCTTCCGACATGATTCCAACTTCAAGAAACACATGTTGTAGGCTACGCGGTGCCCCTGCGCCGATGGTATTCAGTTATTAATATAGATTCATGGGGACTATTAACCGCTAACTTTTATTCAAATAATTACACAACGACTTCACTAGTAATTACAACATATAACAATAAAGAAGTAGTAGTGAAAATCTTAGGCTTCAGGCACCTTTAAGTGATGATAATAGAACATGTAATAAATAATAATGTTAAGAAAATCACAAGTAAAAGCTAAATCTGAGTTTAAGACAAAAAATAGTGCAGCTTAAGATATAGGGCTTTAATGTAATGAAAATATAAAATAGTAAAATTAGTGTAGACAGCATTGAAAATAAATAAAACCCAATGTACAGATTATAAAAAGTACAATGAAAAATTATCTGGATGTAGCAGCTTCCCAGAGGGCTTTCAATGGTTACCCACACTTATCCACCAATACTGATATGTTATAGATACAGGTACATTTTTTATAAGTACATATTTTATGATTTAAAAGATTCCAAAAATGGTATATCTTTCCTACATTAATTTAAACCTGGAACCAGGTGCTGAAACGGATAGACAGGGTAGAGAGCTGTTGGTCAGGATGGTCTTTTTTTTTTAGGGCCAATACATTAACTAGAAATATCTACTGAAGCTATTGAGAATGATAGAAAATAGAAGGCATGGCATCGAGCTCACATCTCATACACTTTTTTGAGTAAATTGCTTGTGAGATTTGAAAAGTGGGAAAGTGGTTGCTACTTTGTGCTGAAGATCTCCAATCGGAGCTGGCAACACCACTACAGGAGTCAGATAGGTTACAGTAAAAGAGTATGTAGAGGTGTAATTACAGAGTATGTAAGTGCAAGTGTAATCCATGCTCTGTATGGGTGTATAGAGGTTGGCTAAGGCCGAATTGCAGTTGAGACCTCTGTAGGTTTCATGGCCCTAATTCAACTAAACATCTGTGATGGGAGGGACACACTGCCTGCCCCAGCCTAGTTTCCTCCATCCAAGTGAGGCGGCTACACAGTTCAGCATACATAATTACACAGATAAGGGTGTTGGTAAACACTGAAAAACTCCTACTTGTATGAAAACTGAACATGTTGAGTAAGCAGAGGGATGCCCGATAGGTTTATTTGAAATGGCATGTGTTGTTAAAAGAATATGGAATAAATTAATGTTACATATGAAGAAAACGAATGTCAATGAATTTAGTAATTTTGTTTGGATTTTGAGTTTGGTAGAAATTAGACCTTAAACATATTCTTTTGGAAATGTAAACTTACTCTTTGCTACTATGATACTGCTCTGCTAGCTACAACAATCCATAAGGTCAAGTCAGTTTAATATGATGGGCAAGATGAGCTAGTTGCCCCAAATATCATTAGATTGGATAAATATGTATACAAATGTATATGCCTGAAGTTGAGCTATGTAAAATATTTTACAGGAAAAGAAAACGGAACTAACAAAGGATTCAAACTTGGAAAATGTCTCACTGTGTCTTTTAAATTGGTTTTAAAGTCTTAATGGAGCTAAAGTTGATCAAATGACATTAGGAGCATTAGGTGTTGATTGGTTTTAGTGTTCAATCTTACAGTTCAGGCCTATGACATCCTAATCATCACAGTGGTGTTTGTTAGATCGACACCTCTGCCTGCTGCTAATGATAGTTCTTTCCCCTCTGAACAGGAGACCTGTGTTCTCCTCCTTTGGTAATATCTCTACACTACAGCATGAGTGAACTCAATTGCTGCATGCAAATCAACATGTCCTTTGCCCAGACAGTCATGAAAATTAAAGAAGCAAGCCAGTCCGTGGGATTTTTCTACTTGAAACTCGACTCAGACATGATGTGAGAAAAGTTGCATTCTGAAGTTTCTGATAGTGTCAGGAGACCCGGTGCCAGGAGAATGTGACACAGCAGGGCTGACAGCTCCATCATAAAGCTCCCCAGCCAGTCGTCAATCACTCAGCAAGGCTCCAGTCGGCCATTGCGCTATAGAAGATGAGTAGGCGTGCACACACACACACACACACACACACACACACACACACACACACACACACAAGAGCAGAGGACACAATAACACCATGGAAGGAGACCACTTTACCATCACACAACTGGGAGATTTCCAACTGAGCCTGGCAGACCTGTTACAACTCTTCAGTAAAATGCAACACATGGCTGTTGCACATGGCGGTCATTTCACTTGGATGGTGCGACAACGCTTGAGTGTGTGTGCAACGTACAGCCCTTTATAACATATAAACAAAAAACACTTACTCATACACCACAGTACCATATGACTGTACACACACACACACACACCGTGACATATATGCTCACACCATGATGAAAGCCACCCCTCACCTGAGCTTCGTGCCTCCGAGAGACATGTGGGAGTAATCCAGCTCAGACAGTCAACAACAGTTTTATCCAGAGCCTGAATCCAGTGCATTACTTGTACATCACACAACCGGTGAAGAAGTACTTTTCAACGTTAAAAAAGAAGTGAAAACTGCTGAAGCAGTTCTAAAAAACAACTCAGACAGAAATTAGGAAACTTAATGGATCTCCAAGGAGTACCCCAGGAGGATGAGGTGTCATAATCAGTGTGCGCTCAATTTCCCCTTCTTTGGGGTGTGTTTTTATATGACTTGTTATTTATTGAAAGTAATCTAGGGAATACAATTAAAATAAAGGAAATTGAATGCAATAAAATTAAAGAAATGTATTCCACAGAGCACATGTTGCTGAAGACAATAATGAGCAACAAAAAAAAGGACTCAGCATTATACTGTACACCATGATATGAAATAGTCATTATTTTTTAAAGAGCCACAGTGTCCGGATTTTTTTTTTCTCTCTCTCTCTCTCTCTCTCTCTCTCTCTCTCT
>NC_048416.1:24546272-24554466 GCF_013103735.1 Etheostoma cragini
AAACATAAATAAATAAACACCCAGGTTTATATCCAGAAAGCTGTTCCTCCTAGGGCTGCAACTAATGACTATTTTTTATTTTCAATCAATCTGCCAAATAATATTTTAGTTTATTAGATTTCTCAGAGGCCATAATCTGTCTTTAACCTTAAAGTATTGAATTTATTGTTAAGTTTTGTTTTGTTTAAATTAAACAGAATAAGAGAATATTTGGTATGTGTGCAGGGTGCCATTTGTGAAGAAAGCCGAGGCGGGGGATGTTTTTTGATCGTGCACAACATGCTAGAATTAAATCCCCCTTTCGATACATATATAGTGCCACTTGGCCAGCCATGCCAAAACCTCTTATGAACTTCAATATTTAACGTAAAATAAACGTTAATATAAATAGTACTTCATGGTGTCAACATAAACCACATCCCTTTCAAGCCGGAGAGTGGAGTTCACAACGCTGCGAAAACAACCTCAACTTAACTTTTGGATGGCGCTCACTTTTTCTGGCTAAACTCCACTACCAAGGCGGCTGAAAGAGCCAAAATCTGGTGGCGCCTGTACCTGGCTTGGAGTCACCTGTTGGCGGCTGAAAAGACTAAAAAGATGAAGCAGTTAGTTAAAATAGATACATTTTCTGTTGATCTACTAATCGATTAATTGCCTAATTGTTGCAGTTATAGTTACTCAGTCTCAATTACTCCTCTACCCATTTCTTTGTTGGTACCCAACTCCCCTTAACAAAACTTTGATCTCCTCAGGTGGCTCACAATCTCTAGAGTCACATCGGCACTGCAACAGTCAGAGCCTTCCTCTCATGCAACATGCAGTCATATGTGGGTAACCCTCTCGCCCTCTGGGGAAAACTCCAACATGTAGGTATCCCCACAACAGTTCAGCAACTCATAACCCTTAAATTACCTCCTTAAGTCCTCCACTTGCCTCCCTTCCTCGCATCTGAGTCCCTTCCACCGAGGAGGCACGGGATAGACATGAGGAAATCATGGAATAAGAGAGGCAATGAGCAAATGTGTTTTAGAGGGATGAGACGTCCTTTCCACTGAAGCATTCCTTTGAATTTCTTAGCTGTATTGGTAGAGTTAGCATTTCCATCAACTGCACGGCTTCCGGGACGGCTGCTCTCTGTATCCTCGCCCATAGCACCTCAATTATCCCTCCTCCATGCTCACTTCTTGGTCTTCTGGCCAGAGATAAAAGCTTTGAGATGGCCATCACCGAGGAGGGACAGAACAACTTTTGTTTCAGTCGATGAGCTATCAAATGAGGGGTATGAGACCCCTCACCCAACCGTGATGAAGGATTGTGGTCTCAGAGCTGCTGCTGTGCAGTGAGGTGAGTTCAACTACTGTACTACTTAGTTGCTCCACCTCTAGGTCTGAGCCGTTCCCACTAGATAGATGTCATCCCAAGTCCCATGGGCCAGTTCTGTAGCCAGGGATCAGCACACCCCATCCCTTTCCTGCCACATACAGCTAACCTTGGAGGCTTACGTGTCGGCAGTCTCACATTACTTCCCAACAAGGCCCCACAGGTATAGGCTCAGTCACCAGGCACATCAGCCCCCCCCCCCCCCCCCCCCCCCCCCTTCACTTGGGAGTCCCTACAAGGAGCTGTAAACCCAGACAGCCTAACTTTCACTGTTACAGAGGAACACAACCCCCCACCAGGATAAGGTGGTCATTTTTCATGAGGGTGTTACTAGATCATTCTCAAAAACAGTGAGAGGGCAATAATGAATGACATTGACAAATAACCGCACATGGATACTGCATCAGTAATGTATGTGTTATGTATCATTAATATCTGAAAACAGCTAGAGCTACCTTTTGAAAGATGATGCTGCCAAGCAGATGTAAACAACATTAGGATCCATATTGTTACATTTTACCCATCAGAAATACTTAAATTTCAAATTATGTTTTCAAAATGAATTCAGCTTCCCAGAGTGGAAAACTAAATGTATTTCTCAAGCAGCAAAAGTGTTTGCTGTATTTGACGATTCAACCAAGACTTTCATTAATTTACCCCAAACAACGATTTGTTTTCTACTTAAGTGGCTGGGAGAGTAGACAAACTTTGCAGCCACAATACAAATTAGATGTAACTTTATTGATTCCTGTTTGTAAAGTGGGGTCACTGAGACAAAGAAAGGCCTATAGATAAAACAAAAAAAACAAGAGCGGACATTGCATACTGAAGATAAAAAATAATCACAACAAAATGTACATATTGAAGATAATAGAGTACAACAAAGAAAAGCATAATTGTTTTTATCAACATGGGGCAGACAATACAAAGAGGCTGACTGCCAATAAGAGCACACAATACAAAAAGAGCATGTGTAAAATCCACGAGGGATATGTTGATGAATCAGTGTGTTGTGTGTATGTGGGGAAAAAAGGGATTAAAGCCCCAAACCACTGAATGATCCATGCACTGCACAAGCTTCATAGGGAAATCAAAAGTTTCTTCTAAAGTACCTCCACTCTAAATTTCATCAGCTTTTCTGAATAAAAATTCCAAATACTGTGTATCTTTTTCATTCTCATGTGACCTCGGAGTGATGGACAGCACTATGAATTCAGTTTCTTAGAATTACTTTTTAAGCTGTTTCTTAATTGAGTTTTAGAAATTCTCAGTAGTCATGACAGGGTGATAAGCTGGTCCTCGGGGACTTCACCCAGACTATGAAAGTAAAATTCATAGCCTGCAGTAAAAAAAAGGTCATCTGGAAGTTTCAGTTTCAATTAAGACCAAAAGTCATGGGTCTCATGAGATTTACTCTGTTTCAGTAAACACAATGCTTGGTAGAAGAAATATAGATCATTGCAATTAACCTTGGAGTATTATTTTAGAAGAATGATAATGGACTAACTGTCTGTCAAATGTAATGAAAATGTGGAGCTTTTCTACGTTGACACATACATTATTCACATTGAACTCACCAGAATGGGAGAAAACAGGCTCAGTTACACAATCTCAATCCACCTTTGCCCTCTCCATACAGTCTCTGTTCCAGCATTCACATGGAAGGTCTACCATACTAAAGACTATCTCAGACTAATTAACAGTGGAATACAAAACTCTTCACATATAATGGACATCAAGGCTGATTAAAGTAAAGGCCTTCAGTCAAACAAATATGATGTTAGAAGTCTATTGTGGATGACAAATTAATATTTAGCAAAGCGTCTAGACTAAAAGCAAGGTGTGCGAACAGTGCTGCAGTTTCTAGTATGGCAGAGTAATACTGTTACTCTGCCAAGGCAAAAAAACAAGGCAGTAAAAGAGTGCTAGAATAATGACTTCTCTGTTTCCAAAAACAAGCTACATCAAGACTAATTCTATTGGTTGACTGTACAATTCACAGGTCAAAGTTGAACAATGGTCAACATTTTTCAATCAGTCAACAGTAAACAGAAGTCTTTTGGGCTTTAATATAAGTGAATAAGACAGAATAATTATGTATAGACATAGCGGTTAATGTCATGTCAGAGGTTGTCAATCTTAAGAGGGCAGGTCTTGTGTAAGACAATCCAGGAAGAGAGAGTGAGAGTAGAGGAGAGTGTTGGGCTGTGCTGCTGCAAACAACTCTTTGTGATGATGTTGATGTACAAAGACTGTCAACTCTGTGTGAAGTAATTTGCAAGCTGGCACCTATTGCAGTACTGTGTGCAACATAGCGGGGAAGGACTGGAGTAGCTGACCAAACTCGCCTGGGTTTCAGGTTAGGTAAGGCCCACATCCTTTTTTTAGTAAGTCAGGTATGTCGTGGCCAGTTGGTAGCTGGTACAGTCATAAGGCACAGTGATTATTAAATCCCCTAGACCTAACTACAAATTACTTCCAGTGCAAGAACACTAGAGTGCCCTTACATTTACAGTACTTCACTTCCCTGAAATGAAATCACACATGCAGCAAGATGCCACACAAACTAACTTCTGTCTGTATTCCAGCCTTTTCATTTCATAGCAGTGGTATAGTATGCGTTTGTAAAAGTAGCTGAAAAAGACACCAAAACAGCACAAGACACTACGACCACAGTCACAGCTATTCCGAGACACTGAATGCTGCTGTACTGCTGGGGAGGGACCGTTTTAGAAAAGGACCTTTGTTTCCAAGGAATACTAACCCAATATACTTTCATAAAAGTGGATTTTTACTTTACTTTAACTTTAATTTGAATGGTAAATTTGGGGACGTTTTATGAAACAAAAAAACACAGACACATCACCGACAGTATGATAATTACATCCGAAACACACGATTCAGTCAGTGGTTTCTGTGGCATGAGAAATACTTTTAAGGAGTACGCATTTCCAATCACAGTAGAATAGGTGGTCCTTAATGTGGACACAGGACACTGCTATTAGAATGTGGACACGTGCGGCTTAGACCCCCTCTGAATGCGGTTTTAGTGATCGGATCTCAATGTGTCTACAATGCATCCTGAGAGTGTCCAAGTGTACTTAGAGCTGTCCACTTGTCCTGTCCAAATCCAATCACTCAGATTGGATTTTGCTACCAGGTGGAAAAGCATACTATATGTCTTGATGTTGAGCGAGAATCTAAATCTCCCATTTGCTAGCCATGTAGTGGCTGAGTGAACCAAAATTTTACTCAAGAAAGATAAGAATAATCAATGTGTTTATTCAAATAGTTTTAAATTATTTAAAGGAAAAAATGCCTTAAGACAAAAATCAGAAAATGCTCCTTTTTGTCTCAGCCGGCTGGAGGGTTGTGGTGTTACACCATAGGGAACAAGAGACATTTTGTGTTGATGTTTATAAGTTGGATAAGAAGGAGACTTTAGCAGGAAAGCAAATGTTTGTTGTTCCAAGTCTATGGCTCTCGTGTTGTCTAGCAGGCTGCTGTCGGGCTCAGTGGGATAGTCTGCTCAGCCAATGAAACAGTAGAACGCTGACATTTTGAAGATTTGATTGGCTGTACAGAAGAGGTTCCCATATGTAGACGGATACCAGAGCAATATTCCATCAAACTAAAGCAAAACAAGGGGATGCCATTATGAAACCAAGCCAAAAGCATATTTGGTTTCTGATTTTTTTTTCTTTTTCTAAAAATGCAAGTAATTTCAATTGGACTTTAAGAGTGGAAAGCCTACCACTTTGGCTAGTAAAGTACAGCAGATGATAACATTATTTAAACAAAACAGTGCACTCTGTCTTTGTGGCGGCTCTTACCATTCACTTGAAGAGTGTGAGTCTGAAAAAGTTTCTCGTATCCATCAGCATGACAGGTATAGTTGCCCATGTGGGTTGTTGTCACCTTGGTGATGTACAGTGAACCGTCATCCCCAAAGTCCTGCCAGAGAAAGAGAAAAAGAAAATTCTTAATGACTTGCAGAATGTATTAGCGGTCTTTTTCCAACAGTGCAGTAGTGAAGGCATTTGAAGCTGTAAATGAATGGTTACAATGGAAACGCAACAAGCCTGCAGTGTGCAGATGAAAAGATAAACATGTTTCATTGCATAGGAAATGAAAAATACAACAGCAATCGTTCAGAAAGGCACATTGTACAGCAATATCTATCAATCTTAGTCAAAAGTTAAAGCCATCTGGTGCCACAGAAAACACAAGGAAAAATAACTTTTTAATGTCACACCTTTTTGTTTTCTGGTGCCAGCCATTTTTCCAATCAGAGAAACATGATCTGATGGAAAGGGACTGAGGCTATAATTGATTAGCATAGAAATTACTGTGTTGGCTGCTTTTAAAACAAAAACAGGGCAATATAGTTCTGCAGACGTATGGTCAATCAAAGTAACTTCTAATACTCTTTTTAGATGCATTGTCCCTGAAAAGTCCAAAATGCAAATTGTTATCCTTTGGTTAACATGAATGTCCCTTAAATACATAAAACATGTTGCACTTCAGTTCTCATGTGGCCTACTTAAAGCAAAAAAAAAATAAAAAACATCTGTGATGTGAACTTCATGCTGTGCTGTGATTACTAAGCCACTTAACACAAAGAAAATGGTGTTGAACAAAGAAAGACAGCAAACAGAATGCTGCACAACTGCAGCACAAACAGAAGCCCCAAAGCTAATGAGCCCATTTATACATCAGTCTGACAATGAGTGAATGTGTGCCACCTTTTTAAGATCAAGCCATATTGGCAAGTCATTGCAATACTTTTTTTGTATTATATGAAGTGAAATGGTTGAATTTATGTTAATAACAAGTGCAAAAGACGGGGTGGGGATCGTTTCCGTAATAAAATGTAACCCCTTGTGTTTTGGTTTACTTCTACTCACAAATGTAAGATTAAAAATTGTTTGTCAGATCTCCTCTGAATTAAAACTAGTCAACAAATGTCTTAAATTGGTTAAGGGTTAAGGTTAAGGTTAAAAATTGGTTAATGTCGGGTCGTACATCGCTGCTGGACAGAGACGGTGGCTAAGAATGCACCCTATTAGACATGTTTTGGAATGAGCGTAGAATATAGCATTAGCAATGATTACTAATTTATTTAAAGCAATATGTAATTTAGAAATTCTGATTAGCATAGTTTTCAAAATAGGGCAACGTTAAATTTTATCAGCACTTGCTATAGTGGTCTCCTTTGTTGCCCAAGTTAGGCATTTCATTTTAGCCAGTTGTATTCATATTTATAGATGTAAATAATACATTGTATCGTTATTTGCTACAGTATAAATTGAAGATTTTAAAATAAATATAAGTGATTAAATTAAAATATATATATATATATATATATATATATATATATATATATATATATATATATATATATATATATATACACACACACACACACAGACATTTGCAGAGTAATGTATTACTTAGTAAAGGTGGCTGATTGGCTGAATGTTTTCCATCACTTGAGAGTTACTCTAAAAGGTTACTCTTATAAATTACCAAGAGTAAAACTCTTGTTGAAATGTCTTATATATAAATATTGTTTTACTCTTCAAGTAACCCTGGTGTCTTATGTCATGTTGTAGTACATTTTTCACAACACTGTATTCAAAATACAACTTTAAATGACTTCCTTAATTTAACAGAGAAATTCAAATCATATGACGATAGTCATTTTAGCACATTAACTATATCAAGTGATTATATTTTAAACCTACAGGGACAATCTATGAACAAAATACCGGCCTGTGCTAAGAATAATGGGTTTTAACCACGTTTCTAATGCACAGCTGCTTTTCAGTAATGAACATGATCCAGCACTCAGCCTTCATTAGAGTCTTCTTCAGTGCTCACAAAATTGATGAACTCCAAGTGCCAAAACGTTTTCATTCCTGATTGGTGCCATGCTTTGAAAAACCATTCACATACTTTAATGGGTTGAACCTTTGCTCTTAAGAATGTCTAAGTCTGCCCCTGTGCTCCTCGGTGCTTATAACTGAACTGAGCGTTCTTTTATTAAAATAATTCCCCTTACCAGTCCTCTTTCAGAAGAGTTCATGACGAAGCAATTGCATTTTCTCATTAAATAGCGTTTAACATTTTCATCTCATCCTGGCTGGCTGTTTACATCTTGGCATTCAGCTTCTCCTTAAATGTCTACAGACAAGTGAGTAGAGTCAGCCACCGTGTTTACAGGCACACAGTGTGTTTATCAGTTCGTCCCGGTGTGCTCCGATCTAACCTACAAGCTCGGTAACGGCTTGAGCTGAGTGAAGCATCAGAGCTTCACAATATGAGGGGAAATCGATGGTGCGTTTTGGCCCCTTGGGCTGAGAGCATATTGTGTCACCTTCTTAAATGAAAAATGAATGGGGGGAGAAATGAAACTCAGAGTTGTGGAACGAACCACGGCGGAGGCTGTCGACATGATTCCTCCACCTCACCTCAGCTATAAGCAGCACCTAGCATGCAGCTCTCTGCAGACAAAGCAGGCCAGTGTATAACTACTCGGAGGGATGGGAGAAAAGGGCAGGTAGAGGTGGATTTACAAATAGGCCGTAGCCCTCAAGAAACTATAATTAATAAAGCTGTCAGTGCCAGGTCACCTCTGAAAGGACAAGGGCCATCTCATTGGATAGCTAACCTCTGGTAGTGACGAGGCAATTCAAAATGGCCTTTGAAGAAGTTTCCAGGCTAGCCTTAATAATAAGACTAAATCATTTTCCTGGGAAATGGGAGGACGACTAACGGGCAGAGCACAGCGCCCTGAGATTTGTGATATGAC
>NC_048416.1:24554566-24556460 GCF_013103735.1 Etheostoma cragini
GTGTAAAGCACTTTGAATTGCCCTGTTGCTGAAATGTGCTATACAAATAAAGCTGCCTTGCCTTGCCTTGCCTAATGAAAACTTGTGAGGAACACAATACGTTGAGTGAAAATACTCTCAGGTGTGAGATTAACATGTCCCCAGAATGCAAGTATAATGAGGCAAAACAACTTAAAATAGGGGGTGGGTTGACATTAAAGGGCAGGTTTACTTAAGTGAAAAAAATCCTGTTTTCTCACTGGTCTCTGTTGGTATTTACTGTAACCACACAGATCCTTTCAGTTTTGTGCGCCAATGTTTTGAGATTTTAGCTGCAAACATTTCTACCTCCACCCCAATATAATTGAGTTGAATGTAATTTTATTTGCGGTGCTCACAGCTTTGAAAAATGACATTTAGAAAAGATTCAGCATGATGTGTTTTTCGAGAAAGAATGTTTTCCATTACTCTGCAGCACGCATCCTCCACAGCACTCACTGTCAACAATTTCCACTGGACCTACCAAAGAAACAGTCCCTGCAAAACTTGTTAGGAGCGTTCAATTACTCCGGGTATTGGGAACAGTTTCTGGAAAGAAAGGTTGCTGTTAAATTGTGTTTATGATGTTGTATCGCAAACACAATTCTGTTTTTATACTGTAAATGAACCACACTATTGCACTGGTTGTCATGTTCCTTCATTACAACGAGCAAAGCCACTGTTTATTTTGCTCAGCTGTTTTGAAAGTTATTTTGCCTTATTTTTATTTATTTTTTAAGTAAAAGTAATTTGTGAACAGTATTTAAAGATTTCAAATACAGGCTAGGGAAGTCAAAGCATTGAGAGATGGACTAACATTTGGTTGGTTTTGGTCTTTTCATGGGATTTGTTATAGATATTCTAAAACATCACCATCTTATCCTTTATTCTTTGATTTAAACAGATCCTTTTTTTGATTTTATCAACCTGCGCGTTTCTTATAACAACATCATGCATCTATTGTAGGCTCCTCATTCGCTTTGTGGGCTTTTTGTGAATGTAAAGAAAAAATGAAGCAATGTCAGTTGGGTGAGACAAAAAACTTAAAACACCCTACCTGGGACGGGATCTGTTGAGTGAAACAGAGGTCAAACATTTAGTTCAATGAAAGCATAAGAAATGGATTTTAAAGCAGGTGACAGTTCTGCTGGTGTGGTTGAGAGTGAATTGCATAATGTCCCAAGTTCAGTAAATAGCTCAATATAGATCTATAGTCAGGATAATATAGAAATAGTTCAGTGCATGAGTGTTGTTCTGGGTTCCCAGACCACATGATCAAACAACAAGTTGAGTTCAATTTTGAGTTGGCAATAATAATAATATAATAATTACTAAAATATGCCACTTTGATCCAGCAAGAACCATGTGTTATCTGACATATAAAGTTTCACAGCTTCATTCTTTCATCCTGAAAACGGCACAGCAAGAATACAAATTGCACAGTATCACACAAAGTGGTAGGTGTAGACACTGATCAAAACAAAATGTAGATATTAAGGATCACATAAATTTAAAAGGACAACATGGTAAATCTCCACGTGCAGAGATGATGGTAAACCCACCAGAGTAAAGCACCAAAGCATTACAGGAGAAAAGAAACATATTCCAAAGGACATGATAAGAAAAGATGAAGAAAGATTCAAGTCAGATTGTACTTCTTCCTGCGCTTTATCTATTCCTGTTGAAGCTGCAGTCTTCAAAAAACAAACTTCACAATCTTTCAAATAAAACATGCATTTTTAATCTTCCAAACTAATTCTGAGACCAGTTAATTGGAATCTCCAAATGCAAACATGAATGTATATCTCTCTCTCTCTCTCTCTCTCTCCCTCCCTCTCACATTTACACGCACACACACACACACACACACACACAC